>NC_039264.1:24766134-24846134 GCF_003368295.1 Carassius auratus | reverse complement strand
CAAGTTCAGCAAATAAAATCCAAAATGACAGACTAAAACCAATACAACGACTTTAATTATTCACTGAGGAAAATATTAATATATTAACTATTTAATTTTACACAGTTTTTATGTGTCATGTATTTTAACGCATGCATAACCTTTTTTTATTTTATTTTATTTTTAATTAAACAAAAATTAACGATGGTTTTACTATAAATTATATCAAGAAATCACAAATTAACTATAGTTCAATCATGACAACTCTCTGAACATTTTAGCATGGTGATGGATATGACAACGTTAATGTATTTGTTCTTGGCGAAACAGATCTGCTGCTGAAAGTAACCCATAGCAGATCTATACAGGTGGAGCTGGGGATGGTGGAGGGTTTCAGAGAAATCTGAAAGCGCGCTGCAGGAATCTCGAGTGAATACTAGCCAGCCATATAAATACAAGGCAGTAAGCTCATTGGCTGCATATGAATCAGTCAGCTTGTGTCAAGTCGTATAACTATTTATATAAATATAAATATCATCAGCTAAGTTAACACCCCGTCAGCCAGCGCCATCTAGAGTTTCATGACTGAACTATATATTTTTGCTGCACTATTCATAGTTTAACCATGGGGTTTGTAGTAAAACTGTGGTTATACAAATGCTAATCAAAATGTCATTTAACAAAATTTTAACTATAATAAAACCATGGTTAATTTTAGTAGTTCAATGTAGTTAATTTTATACAATATTTTTGTTTTGTAACACGCACTTTAGTAATGCGCAGTTAGCTTAGCAACATGCTAACATGAAATTTAAATGAAGTGTGAACAACACACTTTTTATAGAGTTTTTTTTTTTTTTCTTTTCTTTTTTTCAAACAAAGGCTTTCAGAAGGCAATGGTTAAGACTATGTCTGCAGCCCTGAAGATCCCTCACTTCGGTTACAAAGATGAAGTGGATCTGAGCCAGTTGGTTCGGTTGCGCTCCGAGCTAAAAGGCCTTGCCGAGTCGCGAGGAGTGAAGCTCAGCTACATGCCGTTCTTCATCAAGGTATGAAAGTGATTTGTTTGGTTACAAAACTCCAAATAAACCTGGTTTTAATATAACGATCTTCTTCACAAACAGGCAGCATCTCTTGGTCTCCTCCATTTTCCCATTCTCAACTCTTCTTTGGATGAAAACTGCACAAATATCACCTATAAGGTAATATTTCCATCTAGAAGAAAGATATTTCAGATTAAATTGAGGTTCAGATTAAATTATCGTCCTCCTCCAGGCTGCTCATAACATTGGCCTGGCGATGGATACCAATCAAGGTCTTCTGGTACCCAACGTCAAGAACGTACAGATGCTCAGCATCTTTGAAATCGCAGTTGAGCTCAACCGCCTGCAGACGTTGGGCTTGGCAGGGCAGTTGGGGACCCCTGACCTCACGGGGGGAACGTTTACGCTGTCAAACATCGGATCGGTAAGTTGAGAACTGCAGGTTGACCTTTGCTTGCTCCTGTGATGTACTGTTAATTATATAGCTTTGCATGGAAACAACGTGACATTAACATTGTTTTTAATTGAAAGATTGGAGGAACCTATGCAAAGCCGGTCATATTGCCGCCCGAGGTTGCCATCGGTGCTCTTGGGAAGATACAGGTGTGTAAAGTTTTGTGCTAAAATTCAATTTTACATATAAATTATAATATATCGGAGAACAAATTTCCAGAGGTTTGCCAAGTATCCACTGTTAGCAACAGGGATAAGATTTTAAGATAAGTAGTGATACAAATTTTTCATTAATGTAGTATGTTCCGATACTAGCGTACTAGTTTGCGAAATCCTTAAGTATGCAATTTTCCATGCTATCAACGTAATGTCTTTTCGTACTTTGTGGACGTTTGTGATCATACGCACACTCCAACAATCTTTGTTAAATTTAGTTTTTTGTTGTCATCTGAGATGCGCTTCATTTTGGCCAAGATTTAAGGTGGAATCACACGTATGCTTAGCCAATCCCATAATGCATTGCAACAAGGTCCATATAAAAAATTAAAAAAGGCATACAAAGCCAATATGACAAATTTACATAATTATTTACTCCGTACAATACTAATAAAAGTAGTTCAGTCTAATTCATTTTACACAATATCTGTTTGCGTTATGTATTTTACCGAATGCTATGGTATTGTACAGTTGGCTTAGCAACATGCTAATGCTTAACTCAATTGGAATCGATTATGAATGGTGTAATTTTAACGCCTGCCTTTATAGAACTTAGCAAATGAGTCACTTATTAGGTTTTATTTCAGTTAGTATGCTTACGTTAGTATGCTGCCTACAGAGGAGCCAAGGCAGCACACAAGATTTGAGAAGTGACATGATCTTTTTTTTTTTTGTTCTCCACAGGTGCTGCCCCGGTTCAACCACAAGGGCGAGGTAGTGAAAGCACATGTCATGAACGTAAGCTGGTCTGCTGATCACCGGATCATCGACGGAGCCACCATGAGTCGTTTCTCCAACCTGTGGAGATCGTACCTGGAAAACCCCGCTTCCATGGTCCTGGATCTGAAATAGAAACCACACTTCCTTCAAGCACATCTAGATGTATCTAGACTCCTTCTCCCAACACTAAAGATTTTTTGTTAATGGGGCACTGAGCTATTTGAGCCACTGGTTTCCATCATGACTGAAGAACATTTTCACAACGTTATGAAGCTAGTAACTGGTGTTTTGTTGTTTTTCTTCTGAATTCTTTCCTCTTGCCTTACTGATATCAGATGTTACATCTACCAGAGAATATTGTGTATTGTTGAATGTTAGAGGATATGAACTCAGTGTAGAAATATGAAAACGTACCAGTGATGTTTTTGCAAATGAACTTTCACGCATACTGTAAAATCTCCAATCGCATTGCACAAGGGTTTTAAAAGTGATATTTGTTAGTGGATAACATTTAAAAATCGTATTGGTTCACCTCGTGAAAATATTACCCGAAAAAATTATAGTAAAAAATAAATTATATTTTGTAGAATTATTATTATTGTTACTGTGACTATTTCAAATATTGCGATTCCTAAATGTTTTTTTTTGTGCAAAATATAATTTTTTTTTATTATTCTTTTTTCATTGCTGCTTTTCTTTCCAGTCAAGCGTTTTTAAAGCACAATGAAAATATACCTGATTCAAACTGGCTGTGGGGAATCTGTACTGTCCTCTCATCTTCTCTGGTGTGATGATTCTTGTTGGAGCATAATGTTCTGCCACTCATTTTCCTCGAGGCATTGTTGTGTGAGTGTGTGTGAATTGCGAAGGAAAGTGTTTTAATAAATGATACATGTGAGGAACCATTTGCAGACTGCTCTTTAAATGATAATGTTCCACAGTAAGCAGTGTTCACTATTCCGTCTCTAAACAGGGTTGAACTACAGGAGCTGGAATGAGCACATCTGGCACATCTTCTAAGATTTATGATCAGTTACAGAAAAAAGAACATGCAGGTAAGACTTTCTTGGATGCCTTAAAAATATTTGAATGAATCAGGATTAATTAATTGTGTCCTAGGTTTACTGTAAGACTAAAAGTGATCAGATAAATATAACATTACATCATAAATATAGGGTTTAAAGTTTGGTGCAAATGGTGACCATGAGGGAAAAAGAAGAAACCATATACATACTGCGTATTGATTTTTTTTTATTTGACAAATGACCATAACATATTCAATTATCTATTCACATAAGAAAAAGGAGAAACAGTGGAAGAAGCCACAAGAGAAAAGCAAATTCACCACAAGTCGGAAAATGTCCAACGAAGACGGGACATAATCCAGAGGAGATGCACCTCAACCTGGACAATTAAGAAGGAACCAAGAGGTCAGAAGTTCCCATTAAACAGAGACCAGTAGCTCATCCATTACCAGACCATCCCAGAACGACGCTTCTCCACTGACAGAGCTCATGAAATAATCGAACACATTGTTGATGAAAGACAGGAGACTGTCGAGCACAGCTGCTCATGCTCATGAAAATTGCCTGCACATCATTTTTTATTTCAGTGTAGAACATTTAAAAGGTTTTACTAGAACAGCAGCCACAGTTTACAAATATATATCTAACAGCTGTTTCCTATGAGTCATTGTTGATCAGGTTACGTCGCTCTATTCTTAAATGTCTGGTGTGGTAAAGAATGCAAAAGTGGACGGCTGCTCTTGTGCCAACTTTAACACGTGACCACACCATTCAGTGTCCTGTCGGGTTAAATATAGACATTGGCCGGAGTTACGCTTCTTGGGGGAAAACCTGTGACAAAACACTGAGCGGATATTTACTTCAAAGCCTATTCTTTCAACATAGATCACACTTATTGAAACTGTCAGAAGAATTATACCTTTGGTGCAGCACTGGTGACTATCGTCTCCATATCAAATGGGAGCTAACCATGTAAAAATATGACCAAAAATATGGTGCTGGAAGGACAATATGACTCAATGAGAGAGTCTTTTTACAGTTTCTTCAATGTCAATCACAGCTTATGTTATTATACATAGCACTAATTCAAAGATGGTAAAATAGCTTATCTGCTACCCTGGCCTAGCATACTGTGTGTGTGAGGTGAGATTTGGGGCTCTGTATCCTCATGACGGGGGTCACTGTATGCTGTGGGACGGGGCACTCTACCAAGGCTCTGTGGGAAACCAGGATAAAGAAAAGCAAAGATGAACTTAAGAAAGAGAGAGAGCAGAGAAACGGGAAAGCAGTGGGTAGGTGCGTCCATTACTGTCATGTATACCATAGGAAGCATATAATAACTTATTTTAAAGCAATGGTTGTCAAGGTCGTGACCTAAAAAGGGTTGTAGGTTTCTAAGTGCAAATACTATAGTTAACAGTAAAATTGGGACTAATCCACACTATCAACTAGCTTATTAGCATGCCTATTATTAACATATTGGCTGTTTTATTAGTATTTATAAAGCACACATTCTGCATGACCATGACCTATGTGTGAAGTCTTTTATGTAGGAAGAATTAAGCGGCGTTTATTGGACAGACTGGCTGAACACAAATACGCAATTCGCACAGGAAACACCAACTATCCCATGGCAAGACACTATATGGAACATCATAATAGTGACCAATCCACCTTACAGGTCTGTGGGATTGACCACATTCCTTTGTCCTTAAGAAAGGGCAATAGGCAAAGGCAGCTGAATCAGCGGGAAGCTTTCTGGATATTTCGCCTACAGGCTACTAAATATCCAGGCTTGAATGAGGAACTTGACCTTAGTGTATATCTTTGATGTTCTGTTGCCCTATGGTGGTTTGAAATGTATATATTATGCTTGTATTTTACTTTTATGGGTCACCGTGTTGGGTACAGGTATGGTACTTTCATGATGTTAGTTTTTGTATGTACTTAATTGATTTGTTAAGAAGTGGAAATGATGACATCTGCTGTCTCTTGTGTGTTGTAACCTTAGCACCACAGTTGACAGATGGAGACTTCTGATTGGTGGACTGTTAGTTCATAAGAAACTTTGTTTGTTTGAGATCTGTTTAACTCCCAGAAGAAGGCATGTAGCCGAAACGCGTTGGAGTTTTTAAGAAGGTTAATGTGACCAAGCCATAATAATAAAGGCTTTTTTACTTTTGTAATTGAGAGTGCCTTGGAATTACTTTTTCATTTTTAATAATGTAACTTGTTTTAACCCGAGATGATCGCCAATGTTCTTATTTTAACACAAATGTACAATTAATTTGATTTCTCTTTATTATTATTATTTTTTAATTACATGACCCTTAAAACCACCTCAAACTGTACCTCAATATTTCATTCTGACTATATGACCGAAAGATACAGTTTAATTCTAAAATACAACTTTTTTTTTCATGTTCCGAATATGTTTTTAAAGTAATGGAATTGCATATATTTATATCAAAGTCCTCAAAATGCAAAATATGGCTATTTTGTTAATAGTAACATGACTGAGGCCATTGGGGAAGTCGTGGCCTAATGGTTAGATGGTTGGACTCCCAATTGAAGGGTTGTGGGTTCTAGTCTCGGGCCGGACAGAATTGTAGATGGGGGTAGTGCATGAACAGCTCTCTCTCCACCTTCAATACCATGACTTAGGTGCCCTTGAGCAAGGCATCGAACTCCCAACTGCTCCCCGGGCGCCGCAGCATAAATGGCTGCCCACTGCTCCGGGTGTGTGCTCACAGTGTGTGTGTGTGTTCACTGCTCTGTGTGTGTGCATTTCGGATGGGTTAAATGCAGAGCACAAATTCTGAGTATGGGTCACCATACTTGGCTGAATGTCACTTCACTTCACTTCACTTTATTTAACTGATGTAGCTAAAAATCTGTTTGACACCAGTCATAATTCATTCATTCATTCACTCACTCACTTCCAGATTTGTCAATTATCATATTAATTCATTTATTAAGAAATATTCAAGTCAGACATAACATTTCTATATCCATGAATCTGAAATTTTGAAATCATTTCTTTGATTTAGTTTAGACTGAACTGCTTCAATTTCAAACACTACAAAAAACGTACAATTTTTAGAAGAGTGACCATCTTAATGTTTTTTTCTCACTCTCTTCACCCTACATGGAAATTACATCAAAGTTTGAACAAACAGTAACTTATTAATAAACTAATATGAATAAGGGCAAGGTAAATAGTGCGTGCATCCATTCAGAGCAGCATAACATTGACATTATAACGTATTTTCATTCACATACAACATTATGTGTATGTACCCACTTTCAACAATCATCTTGAAGTATCGTTTTTTTTTTTGCCACATAAAAAGCACATCGTCCCGTCTGCCCATAGACAGTATACTGACAAACTCACTTCCGCGAGACACTTCAAAATAAGAGCCATTAACAACAGAGTTGAGGAAAATAAATAAATAACCTATACATTTTATTTATTTGTTTGTTTGTTTTTCCGTGTAATCGTAAACTTTTCTTAAAACGGTTATAAAACTGTTATTATTATTATTTATAGTAGTAGCAGAAGTTCACTGTTATCGTGGCTGTTTACGGAAGTGCACCGTCATCATGCGTGTTGTCAGTCAGCTGTTTATGTACGTATTGGCGCATGCATGATGTTAGTTTGTGTATGCGTTGACTTCACGAGCGGCAGCGCGCGCACTGTCTGTGAGGAGTTGCAAAACAGCCTTTAAGATGTTTTCCGAAGATGCTTGTGGAGAACTTTGCTCTATTAGCAAAGACTCACGTGTGTGAGTTGTTGGGCATCACATGCTCTTGTAGATCTATGATAAAGCACAATTTATGGAAATCTTTATTTTCTTTTTAATTCATGCATTTAAGTGTTTAATGCGGAGTGACTCTGGATCAAGGTAGCGCGCGTCTCGAACCTCAAGCCATGCGTTAACGTTTAGAAACAGGCAAGTCTTCTTTATAATTCTTTTTAAAGTTAAATAGTATATTTATAGTATACATGTATATGTATGTATATATATATAAGCTCTCTCTCTCTCTCTCTCTCTATATATATATATTAATACCTATATATACATATTTATATATTTATATATAAAACAGCAATTTGTACAATTTATTTGGATTATATATTTTTATTATTCATATAACTATGTTTGCATATTTTATTTCTGACTTCAGCTCATGACCTCATCTCCTAATTAAGTGATAAACACACATCCTGATGAAGGTCTCCAATATTCACATCATGTAAATAAACTAAAAGACTCAGAGTATAGAAACTATCTTCGATACCTTTCAGACTGGTTAGCTAGTTTTATCTTTTTAAGTGTCAGTTCCCATAAAGTTCCTCCAACAGAAATGATATGAAGACAGGTTGATCGAGTTGAACAGTCCCGGTGATGAGTTGCTCAGACACGTGTGTATCCAGTCTTAAGACGTCCAGAAAGTCACGTGACAGTAACTTACACGGTCGACTTCACTGATACACGCTGCTCTTCCTTGAGCCTTCATACATTTTTGGTGTAACTAACGTTAGTTAGTCAGCTTTTGGAAACAAATGAATGTGCTTGATTTTTTTACATTTTTTATTCAGAACAGTTCTGGTTTAAGCCTAGTTTGACTCTTGAAATTTTTTTTTTTGTGTGTGTGTGTGTGTATTGACCTAAATTCAACACAAAGAAAGCTTTGTGGTTTACCAGACGGTTATTGCGTTAAAAGTGAGGTTGTTAATCTGCATACCAAGACCTGCTCTGTAGCTTCAGAGGCCCACATATTAACCCTGTAATGCCTGACATTTGAAAAAATAGTCAATGTTTGAGTTTTTTGGAAGTGTGGAGGAGTTTATTGACCCTTTAGACGAAATCTAAAAAGAAATAGTAATGTGTTTTCGTTGAGTAGCTATCATTCATAGTCTCTTATGGCTCATATCTATGAGCATGTGAAGCTCATATTTGAGCAAGGGAAAAAAACATCTAAACTCAGAGGAAAGATATTACATTTGTTTACATAATACATGTATGTGTGTACTGTGTATAATATTATGTATATATAAATACACACACATGCAGTATATATTTAGAAAATTTTAACATGAATAATTTATATTATATATATAAATACATTTAATATACAAATATAACATTTTCCTTTAATATATATACGTATGTGTGTGTACAGATATATTCATAATAAATATGCACAGTATACACACATTTATTATGTAAACAAAATCTTTTATTTTGGATGCAATTAATCGTTTGCCAGCACTAAAACATAAATATACATTTGCTTGTGAAAGTAAGGTATAATTACTCCATACACCATAATAACAAAGCAAAAACAACTGCCACAACTTCATAAATGTATTAAAAATTAAAAACGTAAAAAAAATAAAAAATGTAAATATTCACAAAAAATACACAAAGCACAAATAAATATCAGTTGTCACTATATATATATAGCTCATGATATTGAAATGCTTAGTTTTATGACCAAAGCTCTCTCAGGTTTTATTGTTGGGGGAACAGCATAATTCAGTGCGATGCAAAGATGACTTAAAGATGAAATCTTTCTCAAAAACATAACGCATCATATTCGATACTCACATTTTAACACGTTTTTCCTGAAAAATTGATGTATGGATAATCAGGTAAACCTAAGTTGATTCAGTCCAGCGAGTATCCAACTTGAACTATTGTTGAAAATAGTTCTTTAGTTGAAAAAAGGTATTTTATTTGCTGAAAAAGTATCAACGATTAGTCACATGACAGAAGGCATGCACTTCTGATCAAGCTGATAACTTATCAGACACCATGCACTAGGCTATATAGGGTTAACCTGTAAAGGATTTCTTAAATTGTCAGGTTTTCCTTGGTGCATTTTCACAAGATCTTTATGATAAGGTTATTTCTGACGAGGACACTAATCGGTTCTGCCTTGTTTTTAATGAAAACGAATGCTTACCCGAGCAGAGAGTCATGTGACGCTCATAGTTTTCCTCGGGTCTAAACAAGGAAATCACAAGGCAGAAGTTTCAAAGAATTCGCCTTCATATGTTTCCTGCTAGACTTGATGCCTTTTCGAAACACTGTCACTCAAGTCTCTGGTTTTAGGTTTGTAACGCTCTCTTTGTGTTGCTGGTGAAGTCATGGAGGAGCTGGAGCTGGATCCGGAGGAGCACTTCCTCCGGGACGCCAGGAACGGGAACCTAGAAGGGATACAGAAGCTGTTGATGTCCAAGATAAAGGACGAGGCCAAAATCGACATCAACTGCAAGGGTAGAACACGTCATTAGGTTTCTGTTGACCGTTGGTGTGTTTCTAGACATTGTGGAGTACTTCTAACAGCATTATGTTGTGGCAGGCAAGAGCAAATCTAATCATGGCTGGACTCCCCTTCATCTGGCCTGCTATTTTGGACACAGGGATGTTGTTGAGGCCTTATTGAAGGTATCGATCATCTCTGCTTTCTGTATTCTGGTATACAGTATGTGTACATGGGTATGTTTATGAGTAGAAATTGTGCTCCGTGTATTAGTGTTTGAGCTCTTCTGTGCTTCTTACAGGCAGGAGCAGATGCCAATTTGCCAAATAATGTCGGAGATACGCCTCTCCATAAAGCAGCATTCACTGGGAGAAAGGTATGTATCGTGTATGTTCGTGCACTGAGACTGAGTCTCGTTTTTTAATATTAGATTTACAGATAAAAAAATAAAAAATAAAGTTTAAATGTTTTTAAACTGTGTGGCAGTCCTTATGGATAGCCCTAAAATAAAGATGAAAAAATGTGTAAACTTTGAGATCACAAGACATTATGTAACTGTAATGATAATTGTTATTGACTAAATGATTTGTAGTAATTATAAATGGTGTATTTTACTGTTAATTTTTATAATATTAAAATATATTCAGATTTCTTATTAAATGTATAATAACATTTAATAATTAAAATTGAACTGAATACATAATACATTTAATATATTAATAAATATATGAAATGTGTATTATTTAATTCAATAATTATTTACGTTTTTATTTGAATAAATTTTTAATTACATTAATAAAGCATTTTAAATATTTTACATATAATGTTATTTAAAATTATATTTTAATAATGATAATATTTTAACAAATGTTAATTTTTTTTAAAATAAAATATATTTTAAATGTATATATAATTCATTATTCTCTCTCTCTGTGTGTATATATATATATATATATATATATATATATATATATATATATATATATATATATATATATATATATATATTATAATATTTTGACAAATGTTAAAATACATTTTGAAAATAACATTAAAATTTATTTTAAATGTATTTATATATTTCATTATTTAATATATAATTAATAATAAATAAAATTCATTGTTTATTTTATATATATATATATATATATATATATATATATATATATATATATATATATATATATATATATATATATATATATATTAGGGGTGTAACGATACGCGTATTCGTATTGAACCGTTCGGTACGAGGCTTTCGGTTCGGTACGCGGTACGCATTATGTACCGAACGGTTCGTTGGACTAATTAATTATATTTGGAAAATAAAGAAAAAATTGTGAAATATAATGATATGCGTTCAACAAGGTAGCCCAATAACCCAAACGACGTAACAGGCAACGCCCCTGACACCCCCGAACAAGAAAAAAAAAACACCAGCTTATATGTTTATGTTAGGCTACTCAGGTCAGGCGTTCGCTCACTCAGTACACGCTGAAGGCTCGTTGCAAAATGGCCAATGCGTTTAACAGACCACAAATAGAAGATCCTCCAATAACCAACAGGTCTGGTGTTTGGGTGCACTTTACCAATCGATCGGGGCATCCAAACAAGCACGGTAATCAAAATGGACTAGTACTGTACTGTGTCGGAATTTCCTGAGCAGTACGATTCAATTAACAGGCCTGCACGTTATAGAAGAACTGTTATAAATAGAACGTATGCACGGGCAGTTTTGAAAACTCCACCTACTTTGCTCTTGGCATAGTGCAGCGCAAATCGCGTTGTATCTGAAGGGCAACGCTGAGCCCAGGATCCAGCGCCGCGCGTATCGCGTCCTGTGTGAAAGACCCTTTAGTCATTTTGCAACGAGCCTTCAGCGTGTGCTGAGTGAGCGAGCGCCTATAGTGGAAAACGCATGTTTTAAGAACATTCTTAATGTAATTTAGCCCCGTTACTATATTCCTTCACGAGCCCATTTCAGCCAGACCGTAATTCCTGCTTTGTTCCAAAAAACATAAGCCCTATAGAGAACCAATTGAGTAAAAACACACTCAATATAAAGAGTTATAGAGTTCCATATGAAAAGTTACATCTTTGTATTTGTTCATAACTACTACAACAATATAACATTTTCAATTTTTTTTAATAAGGAGCTGTTTTTGTTTTATACAGTATGCTGCTAAGAAAACACCATAGAAGATGGGTAAAGAATAGATCATTGTTCAATGTAAAAAAAAACAAAAAACATACTTTGTTGCCAATTTGTTCTTTTTGCTGTATCTAAAACGTACCGAACCGAACCGTGACATCAGTGAATCGTACCGAACCGAACCGTGAATTTTGTGAACCGTTACACCCCTAATATATATATATGAAAATAAATTTAAAATAGATTTTAAATGTATATATTATATTTTATAATTATAATATTTTAACAAATGTTAAAGCAAAATGAACTGTTTTGTACAGCTAAAAATAGCTGGACGCAAATGAGACCGGAAGCTTTACCCATAGAATTTACAAATGGTGGCGCCCATTTTTATGCAGGAAAAGGGTGGATAGTGTTATCATGCTTTTATTGTGTTATGTATTTATTTAAACTGGTGTAGTCTAATGATCATTATTATTGTATTAAAAATCAGTTCTGCATATGTTCTGTCAGTTTGTTTCAGGTGATCACTGACATATCAGCCATATTACTGTTTTTCACAAACATAACTGCTCGCCTGCATGCTGAATACTAACTGAATGTTGATCTGGCTGTTCAGGAGGTTGTCATGTTGCTTCTTCAACACAACGCTTGCGCTTCTGTCATCAACGGGATGGCCCAGATACCTAAAGACATTACCCAGAGTGATGAGATTAAAAGCATGTTGGAGGGTAGGTGCATGAAATCGTACTGAATGTGACTCTGCTTATTGATTCCTAAATTATAACCATTTAACTGTGATCTTCTAGCTGCTGAGAGGACTGAAGAGAGGAAACAAGAGGAGCAGCTGCTGGAAGCGGCGCGAGAAGGAGCCATATCTACACTCACAAGACTGGTAACCTTGCTAACTATTCGGAGGAACTTTGTTGATCTGCTCTGGTTTCTAAACGACTTTTTAAAACCGTAATATCTGATCATCTGGTTCGTCATGTAGATAAACATGAAGAAACCCCCGAACATTAATTGCACGGACTTGTTGGGAAACACACCGCTGCATTGCGCTGCTTACAGAGGTCAGAAACAGTGCGCCGTCAAACTCCTGCAGCACAAGGCCAACCCCAACATCAAGAACAAAAACGGTAATGAGCTCCACCTTACTGTAACCTCGTTTTCTAAAAGCATTCAACTCTGTTGCGTTTTTCGCTGGGTCAGTATTTTCTAAATTCGCAGTAAACCTGTGTGTTGTTTTCTTTGTTTTTAAAAGGGGGTTGAAATGCTCGTTTTCACTCAATATCCTGTTAATCTTGAGTACCTATAGAGTAGTACTGCATCCTTCATAACTCCAAAAAGTCTTTAGTTTTATTATATTCATAAGAGAAAGATAGTCTGTACCGATTTTTCCCGGAAAAACACGACCGACTGGAGGCGTGGCGTGTGGGCGGAGCTAAAGAATCACATGCGCGAATAGGCTTTTGCGTTGAGAGCATGTGGACATTACCGTGAGGGAAAAACCATCATCCAAAACAAACCATGGCTAACAGTCAGATTCAGCCGTTTATTTATGATCCAGAATCAGATCCCGAGGCTGAAACTGAACGAGAGCAGCAGCAGCAACTCCTCGCTCCGAGCGGGGCTCGAACCCGGGTCTCCGGCATGGGAGGGGACGCACTAACAAGGGGGCAGAGATATTTGAAGCAGTTTTACTCACCGCCTGCGGTTCCAACACACGATCCTGACCCTTTTTCGTTGGGATTGCATCATCCTTAAGAAATAAACGATACGCAAATCCGTCGTCAAACTGGGTCTTGTTTGTAAAACAAGCATCTTCGAAATGCAGGGAACAAACACTTGCACAACTCCGTTGATGCTCTGTAAAAATAAACTCCATCCACTGGTCCCTTAATGCTGTTTTTTTTTTTTTTTGGTAATCTGTGCAGGGTTGTCTTGCCCTGACAACCAAAAACACACTCCTTTTGTGACTTTTCGCGACGCTCTTCCGGGAGAAGTGCCCTCAGGACCCATATAAGGAAATTCCGCTCCATCTAACGTCACACAGAGCCATACTCTGAAAAAACTTTCCGAAACTTGTGACAAACCGGAAGTAGTATTTTGGAAACAAAAATACTCCTTCAAATGTACAACTTAATTTTTGAAACTTTGTCCATGTTTAGCATGGGAATCCAACTCTTTAACAGTGTAAAAAACTCAGTATGCATGAAATAGCATTTCACCCCCCCTTTAAGGTTTGTTACTGTCATAGTCATATTTTAATATTTTAGTACATCTAGAAATTAACATGACACATACTTTTTTATAGAAATAAAACAAAACAACTGTGCATGATTTCGGAATTAATGAAATATTTGAACGACCTGATTTTGTTTGTGGACGCCTGAAATGTGAAAGTTTTTTGTTGACATTAATTTTTGCATTTTGTCTCTCATTTGTTTTCAGATCAGACTGTTTTTGATTTGGTTAACGATGCAGAAATGATGGAGATCATTACTGGAAATGTTATGAAAGTAGGTTCATTAATCTGGACATTTTTGATTTCGCAAATATATGTATTTCAAAAACACTTTGTCCATCACCATATCATATCACGACACTGATATATTGCTAATTTACACTTTTTTTGTGTTAATTTTGTTTTGTTTTTACAAAACTTTGATTTCCTTAGGGCATGACACGACATGTTAAAATGTTCGAGGGGCCTCTTTGGAAGGTATGTTTTATTGAAATCTATATGTTTTGAAAATAAATTATTTTTTTAATTTATTTAATTATTTTATTTTTATTGCAGAGTTCAAGGTTTTTCGGCTGGCGCTCCTACTGGGTAGTCCTTCAGGATGGAGTCTTGTCATGGTACCCTAAACAGTGAGTACATGCCTCTATTACAAAAATGTGATGCACTAATTAAAATACAAGTATGATGGAATTTCTGAAATGAGACGTTTTTAGCAAAATGTACAGACATATTTTAAAACCAATTATAATTGGAATAAATACTTAAATGAAATTAAAGTCTGAAATTAGTCTTATTTTTGATTATTTGAATAATTATATTCGATTATTTTATTGTAATGTTCCTTCCTTATATTATACCCATAACATGTAAAATAAATTATGATAGCAAAAATGCTTAAATTAAAAACTTTTTTTCTTTGAAAACTATTTTTATTGTAATATCTCATCCTTTTTAACTCAGTTTAATAATATATAATAAAATATAATTACAGTACAATTTCTGAAATTAGTTTAGTAAACTTTCGAAGAAAAAAAAGTTCATAATGTGATAAAATGTAATAAAGAATAACTAGCTAAAATAAAAGACTTAATTTCGCAAAATTTGAAAAAATAAATACCTGCAAAATGAATTTTTATTGTAGTGTTCCATCTTTATATTATCTCATCAAAGTCATATGTAATACAATGTAATAATAGCAAAATTGCTTAAATTAAAAACTTTTTTTCTTTGAAAACTATTTTTATTGTAATATCTCATCCTTTTTAACTCAGTTTAATAATATATAATAAAATATAATTACAGTAAAATTTCTGAAATTAAAGAAATATTCAGCAAGATTCAAATAAATAAATGTGTGAAAAGTGTCATTTTTATTATAAAGCTTAATCCTTTTTATAAACCATCAAAGTCATAATATGTAATAAAATTTAATGATAAACAAATTGCTAAAATTAAAGTCTTATTTTGTCTTATCTTATTTTGTTTAAAAAAAACAAAAAACAAAATCCTTATTTAAAAACTTATTTTTATTGTAGTGTAACTCATCAAGGTCATCATATATAATACTTTTTAATGGTATCAAAATTACTTATTTTGCAAAATGTGCAGAAATAAATATTTGGCAACTTTTTTTTTTTTTTTTTTAACTCATCAAGGTCAGATGCAGATTCAAACACACTCCGGCAAGGTTGCAAACCACTGACACAAGCACAGTGCATAGTAAGATCCGTCTGATGAATGAACAGAAATAAATAAGACGCTGATTCATGTTTTGTGGGATTGTTAACAGGTTTCCCCAAACTGCTTTTCTTTTTCAACTGTCAGAGTAAAGCGAAAGAAAACAGCTACTTCACGATCAAGTGCTTTGACAACAGTGTTCACCATTTCAAAGTGTCACAGAAAAACAACTCTGAAGCCACCAGAAAAGTGAGATTCCCTTCAGCTGTGTTGTGTAGTCCAGACCGGAGTGTGTTGTGTACGTTTGTGTGAATATGTGTGTGTTGTTTTTCAGAGGTGGCTGGAGGCCATAGAGGAACATTCAGCCTTCAGCACTCATTACTGCTCACAAGACCAAGACAGCGAGGAAGAAGACGACAACGTTGTGTCTGTACATGAGCTTTCTGACTCACTTCAGGTGAGAAATCAGATTTGCATCTTGGTTTCTTGAGGAAGTCGTGTCTTGACAATCACATGGCCGCCCTTTCTTCCTCATGTAGCTGTTAATCATGTGACAAAATTATATATAAGCAGAAAAAGATTGTATTATTTACACACACAAAAAAAAAAAAAATTACGAAGACGAACACAGCCAGATATAATTATTATTATTTTTTTTTTTAGTTAAAAAATATTTGGAAACATTTAATATTGTAATGTTTGGAGAAAAAAATATATGTGAGTGTGTGTGTGTGTGTATTGTAAGAATGTTTATATATATAAACTTTTAAACATATAGTGAAAACATTAAATTATGTATTAGGCTATGTAATAATACAATTAAAGTTTAAATAATTCATTTTAATACGTTGTTTGGATTATGTGACCGTTATCTGTGAGATGTAAAACGTTGTATTGTTTACGTAAGCAAAACAAAGATGATGGCTTATTTTTTTTATATTTAAGATAATTAGAAACATTTTGAAAAAATACATGCATACATAAATGTTTCTAAAACATGGATTCAAAATGCCATAAATACATATTATATGAATGAATTAATATGAATATTATTTGCCGAAAATAATGGCGCAACTTTCTACATGAAACTTTGTAAAGACAACACATAATGTATGTGTGTGTTCTGTGCATATTTATTATGTATATATAAATACCCATGCATCTATATATTTAAGCAAATACGTTATGTTTATATATTAAATATATTTTTCTATAAAATAAATTATCTGAATATAAATATGTATATGTAAATATTTTCAAAATATATACTGTATGTGTGTTTATACATGTAATAAATGAATAATTATACACAGTACACACTTTATGTAAACAGACCGTTTCATGTATATTTACATATGCATACATCTATATATTTAATTGTTTATTTTGTTAAATGACAAACATTTTTAATTCCATTAAAATAATTAATTAAACTTTTCTTGCACCATAAAAACGGACTATAAACAGACAGTGTTATGATAAGTCTCACACTCAGATATTTCTGGAGTTCAAAAGAAAATAAGTTCTTACTTCCCTTTTCACTCTAACCGCAGGGAGTGGTGAAGCTGACTGACCCTGAGCCTTTCTCACAGTCTTAGCCTTTCTCTTCCACACAGTATCCTTTTTTTTATTTCTGTGTTGTCTTGTTCCTCTTTTTTTTCTGCAGCAGGCCGAGGCGTGCCATCAGAGACTGGAGACGGAGATGTTGGCCCTCCTGTCCATGGTCAAAGAAGATGGCCAGGCCGAACGTAAGGACTTCAGTGATCCGCTGCCTCTGATCGGCCAGAACCGTATGTGCAGATCAGCTAAGCCACAGTGCATGTTTATGTTCCTGCAGGATTCCCTGCAGCCATCGTCCAGAAGCTGAAGGAGGTTTGTGAAGCCTCCAGTGAAACCTGCTCCTCACTGCGCCACAGTCTGGGGCTTTTTTCCAAACAGGAAGGAGTATGTACACATTTTACTGCACACATCCATTGCTATTAATCTACTTGAGGAGGTTATTATAGCGCCTGCTAAAATCTGAGACGTGGCACAGTAGTTAAAGGTACAATTTGTAAGATATTTGCAGTAAAATATACAAAAAACTACTAGGCTAGTTGTTATATATTTTGTCCGGCTGATTACTAACAATATCGCTAATGTTTTCAACTACTTGTAAATCAACAGTCAAACGGGGCAGTGCAGTCGCCTGTCAATGACGTTAGTTACCCTTTGTTAGCGCCTTTACTGACGTAGAAACCACATGACAACAGTGTCATGGACAGATGCGAAAGTAGCTTCGCAACAAACTTTAACTAGAAAGAGATGTCCATCTCGCTTGTGTTTTACTCGACAGGTGAGTTGTTTTGATTTGTATCTTTACAGAAAACGTATGCTATTATAACATTCAACAAGATTAGTATCATGGGGTATACACGCCAAACGCAGTGATCGCGTCTCTACTGTAGACCCACGCGAGGACGCGTCTGAACCATAGTCTGATCACATCTTTGCATTGACTTTGTGTGTAATCTACTCGCGCTAATCACTGAACTCGCGTTAAATCCATGATTTATCTTTCCGTCTGATTGATGGCCGTCAGCGGTTGGGTAGAAGACAACACATCCCATCATTCCACGCTTCTCAGCATCATCAAACCACACGAATGTTATTGTTTTGGTAGTGCGCCCTCTTGTGGAAGGTCCTACAACTTGTACCTTTAACACATTTGTAAAGTTTTTGGGGGTTTTTTTTTAGCACTTTGACTACACAGATTCGAATTTGGCTCCAACATGATCAATTTTATTTCCTATATTTGTCAAATAAAGAGGCTAAAACCCCCAAAATAACTTTTTTTTTAAATAAGAAAAGCTTGTAAAATCATAGTTAATGATTACAAAAACATGGAAAATATCTAATATGTCTCTATGTAGTGGATTTTAAAGTGTGTCTATTTTTCCAGGCGCACAGTTTGAAACTGGAACAGGAAGAGGAGAAAAATAAAATCCTGTCGGAGGCTCTGCAGACGCTGGCGACTGAACATCATGAGCTGGAGCAGTCGGTGGTCAAAGGATCGTCGCCCCGCAGCGTCTTCAGCGGAGACGAGTTCTACGACGCTCTGTCCGGTTCGTATGCTTCAAACACTTCAGCTCAAAACTTTGCTTTTTTTTAGCAAGGGTGAATCAAATCGATCAAAAGTGTCAGTTAAGACGTTTCTAATCTTACCAAGGATTTGTATTTCAAATAAATACTGTTCTTTTGAACCCTCTCTTCATCAAACAATTCTGAAAAAAATGAGGTTTTCACTAAAATGTTAAGCAGCACGACAGTTTTCTGTAGTAATAATAAGAAATGTTATCAAATCAGCATATTAAAATGATTTCTGAAGGATCATGTGACACTGAAAACTGGAGTAATGATGCTCAAAATTCTGCTTTGTTTTCTCAGAAAAAAATACATTTCAAATATATTTGGTTAGAAACCAGTTTTTTTTTTTTTGTTTTTTTTTTTAATATTTCACAACATTACTGATTTTACTGTATTTTTGACCAAATAAATGTGAGCTTGAGAGACTTCTTTTTAAAAATATTACTGACCCTAAATTTTTTAACAGTAGTGTACTCACTGTCATCTAACACTTAACTTAAAATTAATCTTTAAAAATACAAATAAATCAATAACACTGTTTTCAACATTTAATCTTTTACTAATCTTTTTTTTTTATTTATCAAAACATTTACTGTACATTACATTGTTGTGATGGCATGATGTATGTATTATTATAAACTTAAGTTAAACTTGTTTATGTTTTAAAGTGGTGTAAAGTGTACAATATTTTAATATCAGCCATAAAATTATATATAATTATTGATAATTACCCCAGAACACTTTGAATAATTACACAGAAAATTTTGACCAAGTATCTTATATTTTACTTAACTTTATTTCTTATTAATGGATTTTTTTTCGTGCAGATATACAGCAGTAGAAAGATAAAGGATATAATTTAAACATTAAATACAAGTTAAAATAAATAAATTTACTTGTAGCATTTTTATTATAAAACATACAAATCTCTGTAACGTTTTCAGATCTACATTTTCCCCATTTTTATCTAATTAAATAGTAGAGTGACTATAAAAATTATTAAGAGGAGATGATGTGATGTGATCAGAAAACCACATACTGTAGATCGAATTCAAACCTGCATTTCCCACGTGAGCACCAAGGCTCAACAATGTCACCTTTTAAGTTTTATGAGTTTTTAGTTATTAAAGTACATCAGTTTAAGATTATCACGTCCTGATTGTCATGTGTACAGTATGATTATGGACAGAAAGCCCATGTAAAACTCCTGCACTGTAATTGCTGTTACAGTAACAAGTGCATCTTCAAAATGAGCTTCTTAAGTATGAGGCACCTTTCTTTGGGACGTGTCCAGTCACTTCCGACTGTGCGGTTCCTTAAATGACACCTGATCCCCTGCTCATGTTTCCAGCGAGAGCCTGTTGTCGTCGGCCGCTCATTGTCCCTCTAAGCCATGTCTGTTTGCGCTCTGTTGCCACAGATTCGGACTCTGAGCCCTCGCTGAGCGGTTGTGAAACAGCCGGCCATTTGTACGAAGACGAAGAGGACTTCAGATCCGAACTCTACTGCAGCATCTCGAGTAATCTCAGCGGCAGGATGTCCCAGGATGACCGTCGTGCAGAGGAAGAGGACGATGATGAGGTGGACGGAGGGAGGAAGCACAGGTGAGAATACCTCAAACACAAACTAATTTGTGCAAGATATTTCTTGCGTAACAACATTAGTTACAGTAAATATGTTTTTTGAAAGTTAAAAGTAGCTAGAAACTCCCAATGCTTTTTAAATAAAAACAAACTTCTACAAATAAACATGCGTGTGTAAAAATAAATGATGGTTCAGACGTAACATTCGCTCTGTTTGTTTTTCAGTGTCACCTTGTTGTTATTTGTCTCTGTGTTTTGTTTTGGTTTGTAGCTTGTGGTAAATAATTTAGCGAGCCGTGGCCAGAAGAGACGCTCATAATGAAACAGTAAAATATTGATGAAGTTTCCGAGTTTAACGCCGTAATTTGAACTTTGAAGGCTCGGGATGTTGATGGACGGCCCGTTGACGAATACTTGACCGACTTTGCGGCCGAATACAGAGAGTTATTTTTATTTACTGGATAACTCTATTTTATGATATTGTATTTAGAGAATGTAAAAGTTGATGTTCATATTATAAATGTTTTTTTTAAATGTAATAAAACATATTTTGGTGTAAATGTTCATAATCAGATTACAGTTACTTCATGGATTACAAGATTACAAAATATGTCCACAATGACAGTAAATTATTCATAATTTATCGATTCTCCCTATTTTTTCTGCTGTGATGCAGGGATTCACAAACCTTATGTTAGTCAAACCCCTAAATTAACACCTAAATTATTTAATTAAAGTCATCCTGAGATTTGAAGTAAAAATCTTTATTTTTTATTTTTATAACAGTTATCCCAATCAAATCTACAAAGTTATGTCAAAAACAAGCTAAAAGTAATCTCTGTGTGTTTGAATGCACATGTAAATATATATATGTACAGGTGTCCCATAGCAGTATACACAGTCATCCATCATATAGTCCTTTTTTTTTTTTTTAAAAGAAATAATAATTGTGTATATATACTTGTACTTTATGTATATTAATACTATGTAAAATTTAAGAAATGCAACAAGTAACCACATCTCTTTAATGTTATGTTTACATTCAGCAGGTACTGTATAAAAAGAGCAGCTTTCTGTGTATCTTGAGCACTTTGAAACTGATCGGGACACTGGCTTAGCTTTGTTGAATAAGATATAAAGTTTCTGTTTCCTGACTGATAACGCAAGTCTAGACGTGTTCCGTCGGCATGACAACAGCAGAAACGGTTTCAATGGAAACAACTAACTAGTACTTTTTAGAAGTGGTTTCTTTATGTAAACAGACATCTTTCAGAAGATGACAAGACACAGCTCAGTCTCCTTTAATTACTCCACAGGGCAAGTTTACCAGCACCCATGCTCTCCAGAAATGACTTCAGCATCTGGAGCATACTGAGGAAGTGCATTGGGATGGTGGGTTTTTTTCCGTTTTCTTTTTTTTTTTTTCAGTCAAAACGTTTTAATTAAGCAGCATATTTTGACTGATTCCATCTCTCTTTCAGGATCTGTCTAAGATCACCATGCCTGTTATTTTTAATGAGCCGCTGAGCTTTCTACAAAGGCTAGCAGAATATATGGAGCACACATACCTCATCCATCAGGCCAATGCTTCAGACGACTCTATTGAGAGAATGAAGGTAAAACAATAAAAAATATGTGCATGACCCCGAAGTATCTGAACATCAGCAAAGCCGTTACAGGCCTAGCATGATAAATAACTAAATAACTAAGAAATGTGGCCAAATAATCACCCAACTTGAAATATCAGTTGAATTATTATTATTTTTTTATATATATTTTTTTTAAATAAATAACCTTCAGTAATAAATGTATTATAAATTTGCCCATTTCTTTTTCATTCATATACTATCATTAATTACTTTATAACTAGTGCTGTCAAACGATTAATCGTGATTAATCATCCAAAATAAAGGTTTACATTTGTTTACATAATATATGTGTGTGTAATGTATATATATGTATAAATACACACACATGCATGTATATATTTAAGAAAAATGTTTATATATTAGATATATTTATATATCATATAAATTTAAATGAATATAAATGTAAATATTTTTATTGAACATACTGTATGTAATACAGTAAATATACAGAGTACATTCACTGTAAACAAAAACTTTTATTTTGGATGCAATTAACCATTTGATAACATTTGTACCATACTTTATACTGGCGATCACATACATTGTAATGCCAAATGTTTCCATGAACTTTTCATTAGGCTGTTTAGTGCATTTTTAAACTGATATTTCATAGATTTTAAAGTCCTGTCAAATCTCTTCTAATAGCTGCCGGGATGAAAAACTGTCTAACCTGTTGATTTCTAATATCTATTTCCAAAGTAAACAAATGCATGTGTTTTCTGTCCAGAGTGTGGCCGCCTTTGCTGTATCAGCCGTGGCGTCCCAGTGGGAAAGGACGGGTAAACCCTTCAACCCCCTGCTAGGAGAAACGTACGAGTTAGTCAGGTAAAGAGAGATTCCAACCCTAATTGAATGTTAATATTTTAGCTTTGACATTAGCATGAATTAGCATGATTTTTTGGTAATGTTTGTGGGCTAAATGTAGTTATTTCATTAGTAATTCAGCCGATTCTGATTTTCATGTGAGGGACGAAAGATTTCCCCATGCAAATATCGCGATGGATTCTAGTCAGCCATGTGAATTACACGTTGACGAACAAATGTTTGATTTGAAAATGACTCCTGTGTGAGCTGTGCTTCATTCAGCGCTACACTATTGACAATGCCTCAGAATTTCTCTAATGTAACTGCATCTTTAACCATCTTGTACTGCTCTCATGGCAGACAAAAAATATGTTTTGTTTTCAATTTTTTTTTCCAATGAAATGCATGTACTATATTTTAGTTCAACAGTGTTTTTATTTCATATTTTAAGTATTTGCAGGTGATTTTATGGTACAAAATTGTATTTATGGATTAGTTATAATCTATTTATTACCTGTTGCCACTTTTTGATCATATACCTGAAAATGAAATTTCCAACTTAAACTGTCTTAAATCTTGAATGCTTTGGAGCACAGACTTAGTTTTGGTTCTAAAAATAAAAATGTTTACGTGAAACTTAAAAAAGTATGTTTTAGCTAAAAAAAAAAAAAAAGTTGTGTTTCAAAAAGTGGATATTGATTCAGGATATTGTTTGGGCGCAGTACCAAATGTTTCCAATAGCTGACATTCACTACCCATTCATTTCTAATGCGGACATTTTTTGACCATGAAGACTACAAGTGTCTATGATTTTTTTAGTACGTTCACATAGCAAATGCTAAAACCTTCACCAAGTTTCATACCATTCAGTTAATAATGTACAATTTTTCAAACAGCACCAGAGGAGGGTTAATATTAGCAACTCAAATGTGAATTCTTTTGTTAGCATCATTGTTAGCAAGTATCACTTTTTTTTTAACCTTTTTAATGTTAATTTGTTAGCATTTAGTATTACAAATGTGATTTTTCAATCAATACATCAATGTGTTGTGCTCTTGGGGATATTTACCATGTTTTTTCCTCAACGTTCAGGGATGATCTCGGTTTCCGGCTGATTTCGGAACAAGTGAGCCATCATCCTCCCGTCAGCGCCTTTCACGCAGAGGGTCTGCAGAAGGACTTTGTGTTTCATGGCTCAATCTACCCCAAACTGAAGTTCTGGGGCAAAAGTGTGGAGGCCGAACCTAAAGGCATCATCACTCTAGAACTTCCCAAGTAAGCGTTTTTTACTCCTGTTTCACACATACTCCGTCTGCGGTGCGTATGCGTTGCGTATTTTTTTACGCACCCATGTTAACGGATTCCAGCGTTCACACTGCACGGGTTGAGGTCTGTCAATGCGGTTCCAGGAGCAGTGCGTCTGCAGCAGTGCAGCGATCGTTTACGTACCGAGTCTATTTTTGCTGTGCTCCATGCGCTGAATTAAAGTGACAGCGCATTGTTCGCGGTAAAAATGAACAGGGATTGACACGGAAATGCAGTCATTTCACTATAAATGTATTTTTATTAAAGCCTACTGTGTTTCACACGCAACACATGGGTTTTTGGCTAGATTTAAAACAAGAAAAATATCAACTTTAGAGAAACAAGGCAACATTGCATATGCACTTTTATAGAGGCAGAAAAACAAAGTTATTTAAGACCCGTTGGATTGCGTGTAATAAAGATTTAAATGCAAAAGGCACGAGAGTCGACTGTTTCTGTCAGTGGTGAGTTTTAATTTTAAATGTTTGTGATATCCTAACAAGAAAAGTAGGCTAATGTTGTGTTTAAATGTGTTGCAGCTTGTTTCAGCAACTTATTATAAAAACCTAGCAGTCAAATGCATGAGTAATACGTTGTTTATATTTGAATTTAAATATGTCTATTAAAGATTGTTACTGTACTGTAATGAAAGAGTATCACAATGCTGAAAAACTTTTTTGATTAGTTTTATTTATTTTTTACATGCTTTGATATCAAAATAATGGATAAATGTTGTTTTTTGTGGTTTAAACCGACGCGGATCAGTGGCGGACTGCAAACGGGTCCTGTTTGAAAGCACAGTGAGTCCGTGCTGCTTCAGCACCACATACGTAACGCACACGGACTGCAGACGGATTATATGTGAAACAGGCATTACTCTGGGTGTGAAGACGCTTTATTAATATCCACACATTGTTTTGTGGTTTCAGCTGTCCGTGTCAATTAAAATACATTTTAGTATGAAAGTCATTGGTGAATCATGATTCATGATCCATTTAGTTTATTCCCATTGTCGAATAATAACCTCATTGCAGGCATAATGAGGCATACACATGGATGAACCCCACGTGTTGTGTTCACAACATCATTGTGGGACAGCTGTGGATCGAACAGTACGGCAACATGGAGATTATCAACCACAGGTATCAACGAGACTCGGAAATATACTATTTCTGGTTTTACTTCACTCGCTTTACTAATGCAGCCCTTTTGACTACTAATTCCCAACAGAACTGGTGAAAAATGCTGTCTGAGTTTCAAACCGTGTGGCCTTTTTGGCAAAGAACTACATAAGGTTGAAGGCTACATCCTGGACAAGAGGTCAGTTGTTTGAGTTTTATTTCCATGATAAATGTTCACTCTGTCACTACATTTCTATTTGACATTGATTACTTGTGTATTCCATGAAGCAAAAAGAAAGTGTTCAACCTTTATGGGAAATGGACGGAGTGCATGTACATAGTCGACACAGCTACTTTTGAAACTCACAAGAAGAACGATAAGAAAGCATCAGAAGACAAGAAGAGCAGTAAACAGGTGTTTCTGAATGTATTTTACAACTTTATTCCCCATATAGTGATTCCAATCTGATAAGGCTAAATGTGAGCGATACACTGTATGGTTTCTAACTCTTTGCTTGGTGTTTTCTCAGTCATCAGACTCAGAAGAAACACCTCAGCCAGGAGGAGATTCACTGGAGGTGATCCCAGGAAGTCAGTTGCTCTGGAGAATAGCACCTAGACCAGTCAACTCTGCCCAGGTCTGTTCCAGAATATGAGCTCTGGGAAACCTTTTTACTGCGTTTTCTTGTTTTTTAACAACAAGACGTGAACAATATGAGCTTTTACATGATTTTAAACTAATTGATGTTTTTGTGTATAGTTCTATCCAATTTTACAGCTTTTGTCATAAAACTGTAAACCCTGAAATGACTGTAATATATGTACAGCTCAAAAATATATAAGTTTTAACAGAAGGTGGGAAAAAAAAAATCACAATTTCTATAGTATAGCCACAACATGTGAGCAGTATGTGTTCACAGCTTTTCTGTGAAATTGTCTTTAAATTGACAACGTTAAAGCCTTAAAATGACAGATTTATAGCTCAAATAATGTAGAAGACAATTTTAATGCAATATGTGACCCTGGAAAACAAAAGCAATCTTAAGTGTCCGTTTTTAAAAATTGAGATGTATATATCATCTGAAAGCTGAATAAATAAGCTTTATATTGATGTATGGTTTATTATGATCGGACGATATTTGGCCGAGATAAAACTATTTCAAAATCTGGAATCTGACGGTGCAAAGAAAAACACCTGTGAAATTGTCCAAATGAAGTTCTTAGCAATGCATATTACTAATAAAAAATTAATTTTTGATATATTTATGGTAAGAAATGTATTAAATATCTTCATGGAACATGATCTTTACTTACTATCCTAATGATTTTTGGCATAAAAGAAAAATCGCTAATTTTGACCCATACAATGGTTTTTTTTTTTTTTACGAAAACGAGCGACGAGTGGAAATTATTTTTGTAGTAATCAAAATATGCCACAGATGCTTGATTTGACTATGTTTTGAAATCTGAATTTATAAATTTTTTTGGTTTTATTTGCATATAAAAAGATGTACAGCTTCACTACATTCGCAATGCAGCTCAATGAGCTGGACAAAGAGATTGAAACGGTCATCCCAAAAACGGACAGCAGACTGAGGCCAGACATACGAGCCATGGAGAACGGAGACATTGGTTTGTGTTTCCATGCACCGCTTTGTGCCATTGCTGATGATGTATCAAAGTCATACTTTATATTCTTAGAGCGTATCACAAATGATTTACATTTAAATATTCGGAGGTTGAATAATTTCCTCTCTGAACATCTTAGACCTGGCCAGTGAGGAGAAGAAGAGATTGGAGGAGAAACAGAGGGCGGCACGTAAGAACCGCTCCAAGTCGGATGATGAGTGGAAGACGAGGTGCAGAAATATTTCATATTTTCACATTTCGCTGTTTGCTTATTCAAAAAGCTCCTACAGTTATTGTTAACACTCAAAATTCATAAGTTAATATGGGATCTTCTTCAAACAGTACTCTTTTTTTTTTTTATGAACATGTTGGAAAATACATGTAGAAATAACTGTAGTATATACTTTTTTGTGATATTAGGGTTTGGTTGTGACTAACTGCATAACAAATTCTGTTGTGTTTACAAAATTTGGTCATTTTATTTATTTAACTCATTGATGTCTAACAGCACTCTTAGTTCTGGTTCAGTGGGCACTGTCCTTTGCATTTAACCTTATTTACCCCTTTATTTCTTCTGGCATTATCATCTGTCCTGTGACTTTGCTGCGGTGAGCAGAAACGTTGCCGCTGGCCCCAGGTTTGACACTTGCTTTGTTGCTCTGTCTTTTGTATTCAACTCTTTCAGTAGTTTATTTGCCTTTAGCGACTGGGATCTATCCACAGTCTGTATTTTAGCACAAGACGGTTGTTTGTGGTAGAATAACTTGTGTGACAGTAGTCACATACATAGTGAAAGTATTACACCAAATTTATACATATAGTATGTTATATCTACAGTCTTTTTATCATATGCAAATGGCACTTCTTGCTAATGGAATGAGTTGTTTTTTATGTCAGTGTATTTTAAATGTGGAATTAGACGATGTAAACTGAGCTCTCTGGCCTTCTAGTGCGAGAACAGGGTGAAACTGTTCACCTGGTTTAAGTGTTACAGCCAAGTGCTCCACCGAATCTATTTAGCAAAGAATAAGACGTTTATAATGGGGGTCAATTAAACATTTTTTTAACTTATGTTCAACTGACCCCAAGCAACTCGATTTGACAAAACTTAAACAAAAATGTTTTATGCGGAACTGAACCTTTTTTGTTGTCTGAAACAGGTGGTTTCATCAAGGTCCAAATCCACACAATGGTTCTCAGGACTGGCTGTTCTCCAATGACTACTGGGACCGTGATTATTCTCAAGTACCGGACATCTACTGACCTACAGGAACCTTACATCAATAAAGTGTATAGTCAAGACTAGAAGTAACGTAACTATAAAACTATGCACCCTGGGTTGGTTGATCAGGTGAACATTGTAAATATCATAAATAATATTCTGTTTAAAAAAATAACTTTATTTTAAATTCACTGATCTGAATTAAGTTTTACACTGTTTCATATTTACATGCATATGCAACAATCAAGGGTACTTAAGATTGTGATATATCATGAAGATGATAATCACATGTAGGGCTTGATATAGTAATATCAGTGTACTGTATATCAATTTATTGCAATCCTAGTTATTTGAATTTTTTTTATTTTTTAAGATTTTGTTAACGATGGGATATTTTGGGTGCCCCTCAAGGCTCAAGTCTACGTCCGTTTTGTTTTCTGTTCATTGGCTTAAAAATGAACTTGGCATTTCTTAAATTGGTACAATCCCACTGTGTTGAGTGTGGAATGTGGTACAAAACAACTGTTTGTGAAATTGACTGTTACACATTTGGAATCTAACTTTTTAAAGTTCAGATTCTCCACATACAATGCAGTATTAGGACAATGTGTCTTTTTCTGCTGCTCTTTCTGTTGTGTTATTGTTTTTGTCTTTTTTAGAGAGATACCTCTGTGGTGTCACTAATATATTGATTAATGTTTTTTGTTATATTATAATATAACAATCTTATGTTAATTATGTATTTATCATGAGTCAGTTATTTGTCTAATTTTTTAATTTTAAAGTATAAATCTGGTCAGCAACATGAAGCTGTACTGATCAGTCTACTTTTAACTCCATATCGATTTATTTTGTGTTACATGTTTTTGTGTGTATATTTTGTAGATTTATCCAACATAAATGCCTACAAATAATTAGCAGAATAATTCTGTGCATAGAAGGCATTAAAGATTATATTTAGATTACATCTAAAAAAAAAACTAGAGGTGCATGAACATGTTATGTTATATGAAAAACAAGAAAAAACACTTTGTTTTTAGTCTTGTTTTTATTTATTTATACTTATATAAATGTGACCGTAAACTGTGTAAGATGCCCTCATTTATGGCTATAAATTTGAGTGTTTCAGGACTTTTTCCTTCACCAATTTTCCCAAACAGGGAAGGTTCTAGTCTGAATTTATACAGATTGTTGTGCGCATGCACAAATTAGTTACCGCAGCACGACAAAAACAAGACGTAAGTAAAACAGGCATAATGAAAACATGATTGTCATATAATTAAAAGTTTGTCCTTATATATATATATATAAAGGTTTTAGATATGAATGTAAATCCCCTTTACCTAATGAGTCATTCACACACTGAACATGCAATAAAGTGCCACTTCGTTGTTAGCAAGCGATAGATATTTGAAAGTTTTGTTTCCTCCATTGGACTCGAGGTAAATATCCACTTCATCCAGCACCTTTTTTTTTAATCCATTTTTTGATATTCGTCCTAAAGAATCAAATATTTTGCTAACCCGTTGGACCATTATTAGATCAAATGTGTGATTTATTCACAAATCTGGCATTGCAAAAATCTGAGAGAAAACACGCAATAACTTGACTGATGAGTAAATGATTCTCAACTCGATATATGGTAATCTTAGTTCATTTAAATTTAAGGATTTATCAGGGTATTAGCAATAATGGTTATGTTTTAGACTTGTGAATTTTTTTTTTTTTTTGATTTTGTTAACAATGGTATATTTTGGGTGTCCCCCAAGGCTCAAGTCTGAGTTCGTTTTGTTTTCTGTTCATTGGCTTAAAAATTAACATTTCTTAAGTTGGAACATTCCCACCATATTCAAAATATGCTGCAAAAAAAACAACAACACCACATTCTCACCTATCCACCTTGTTAAATTTGTTTATAGGGACAAATTCTGACAGTTTCTTTTTACTTTTTACTAAAAAAATCAAACTTACCATCTGAGTTCTGCAAACCATCATAATTCGGTAAACACTGAACTCACGTACAAAGTTTAATGGCAAGTTTCGGTATTTTATTATTGAAATTTCCTAATTCTGTTGTCTTCACAAGGTATAAATACCCTGAACATCCAATATTGACACGTTTCACAGTGAAGACATGTTTTTTTTTAGCCTCTGGAGTTACTGACAGAGAGACCAGAGGGAATCATGTACAGTAGCAAATTAACGTTACAGCTATGAGCCGAGAAAATAAGAAGGTGCAAGTTTCACAACAATTTCACAATATATACACCAGCTTAAATTAATGCAAGTTATTCAGAGGCGACGTTATCAAAAGTAGATACTGTTGCACTGTTAAAAGTCTACAAATGATAAGCCTGGGCCAAAAATATTACAGAACATCTGGCACAAAAAAGCAAATATAACATATGGCTCATCAAAAACAAGGTCCAAAATGAAATTACCTCCTCTGGCCCTGAAGGAAAACCAGTAGGTAGTTGTACAGTACATGGTTTTTACTTCAAAAAAATATCTGCTGACCAACAGAGGACATGAGGACCAAAGTCATGCTGCTTTTCTCAATCGTAATACACAGAATAACCGATGAAATATGTTCTATATCCCCTGACGTATTACGAAGGGAACACATGGTTTAGTGTTAAAATGGAAATTTGCAATACATACAATAAAAACAGATAACTTTGAATGCAATGCGTTTTAACCTGCAAAAGTGTCATAACTAGACTAGTAACAGACCGATATATTAGACTGATTCAATATCCAATATTTGATCAGTTTGGCTTGCTTAAAAAATGTGGTACTTTGCAGTTATAAAAAAAAACAACAACAAAGAAATTCAAATATTAGATTTTATATAATATTTTCAGTAAAAATATAACAAATGTAAACATATCAAAATTCTAAACTTTTACCCGAGTTTGTTTATATAAATATATATGACATTTTATATATTTATATATATATATATATATATATATATATATATATATATATATATATATATATATAATATGTATATGTATGTATGTATGTATAGTGTGTGTGTATAAACAAACTCAGGTTAAGTTCTGTGTATATAAAGATAAAATCCATATATACACATAAAATTTAGTATTTTTTTTACTTAAAAGTAATCAATGTCATTATTATGTAATACTCAATTATGATTTTCTCTAAAAATCATTAAAAATACCAAGGTTTATTTTTATTATTTAAAAGAATCTACTATTAATACCACTGGCTCCAAATTCAGGTGAAGTTTCGAATTGTACATAATTCATGAAGCTATTCATCTCTATGCAAAATGTAAAAATTTTACTGAAAATAATATCTAAAATACTATAATTAATGTTTATTATATGGAATATTCTTTAAAAAAAAATACATTTTATGAAATACATATTATTCATACAATTACCTCCAAATTTAAGTTAAGTTTTGCATTCTTGTACATAATTTATCATTTTATCATTTAAAACACCAATTTAATATTTTTACTGAAAATGATATATGTGAATAATAAAGAAAAATATGTGTAATAATAAAAACACATTATATAGTCACACTTGATTTGAAAGAGTCCTTGTTACGGTGTAATTAAGTAATGAGTAATATTAATCAAAACTTGGTTTAGGGTTAGTTGCATGTAATTATCCAGAATTGACTGTAAATACAATTGAAAGTAACAAGGACCCTGTAAAATAAAGTGTTACCAAATCATAAATAAATCAGCTTTAGTATCATTAACTGAACACATTTTAAGCAAATAAGACTTATAGTTAGAATAGTTAGAATAGTTAAAATTAGAATAATTATCATTAAACTATTTTTGAAATAGCATCGCCATTGATGTCGGTCAGCCACCTCGCCAAACGCAAACAATCTTGATTTGACACACAGGTAGTTAAAGGTAAGTTTGGACACTCTTATTTCTTTGAGATAAAGGGTTACACAATATATATTTCATTATTATGTATTAATGTTATCTAATGTGGAGTTCTATGCCATGCTAATGTGTTTGGTATGAAAGCGCAAGCTCTGGGATAAGCTTCTGTAGATCAGTCCTGAACACACAAACTGGTTGTAAATGTGAAGGTGAAAATTAGATTAGATTAGATCACTGCGACCAACAGCTACATGAAGAGTGAACCTTTTCAGTACTATAAGTGGAAAATATTGGAACACCTGAAATCTGCTGACTCTCGCTTTCTCCCCCCAGAAAAGCAGGATTACTTCAAATGGCTTTCGCTTCAAAAAGTGCTGGACAGGAGCTCTTCTGAGGCGGGACGGACGGGTCAGTGAGGGACCACTTCCTTTATGGATGCGAGGGCCGAATGGATGCGGACGTGCAGCCTGTTCTCGAAGTCGTAGCCGGTGTAGTTCTCCTGCAAGCAGAGGTAGTCATTATCTCAGCTGAACTTACTGCTGCGCTCACGAAACGGAAGCACTGAAGTATCACGCGCTTACCTTGGCCTGAAGCAGCAATGATCTTCCTTTACTCAGGGTCTTAGGAGGGAAAAAAAAGTTTTGATGAATTTAAAAGATAGAAAAACAATTCAAGTGTTAAAAAATTTGTAATAAAAAAAAAAAAAATCCAATAAACACATTTAATAAACAATGCACAATATCAGTATCTGTATATTTTAATATAATTGTACTATATTTTATAAAAAAAAATCACAAGTTAATAAATTATTTAAAAAATATAAATTTTAAATACTAAAAAATAATACTTATAAATAAATAATATGGTTGATAAATTCACTGTATTTATATAAGCATAAATTATATATATATATATATATATATATATATATATATATATATATATATATATATATATATATATTTTTTTTTTTTTTTATTATATATAATTGTGCATACACATATGCATACATACAGATACACACACACACAAACTAACCAATTAAAAAAATATATATATTATATATGAATACATAGATTTTATAATATTTATAAATTCTAGTTATTATGAGTTTGTTTATATTTAAGCTAAAACAAACTAAATGTAAAAAAAATGTGTATCGAGTTTGTATATACAGTAAATATACACAGATATATTTATAAATGATATTTATGAGTTTATATATATACTTTATATATTATTCATATTATTAATTATTTGTCATTATATTAATAATATTATACAAATAATTAAATATAAGTGACAACACAGAATATTTAACATACTAAATCATTTTAAAACATATATTTATAATCAACATATCATTCATATCATTTCATTTAACAAAATGTCACTGCTCTATTTAAATACTAGTTATTATTATTATTATTATTATCATCATTACTACCACCACTGGCTCCAAAGTAATTTTTTAAACATAAGTTATGGAGTACAGTTTGGTAACTCCACATCTTAATCCTTGCAATGGTATTTTCAGAATAAACTCTGTAACACACAACCATGCAAAGGTTTCTAAAAGACTGTTTGAACTGAACTTAAAGAGTTGGGATTCACATAAAGCGATGAATGGATAAATATTTCAATACAGTGCCTTAAATCTGAGAATAAAGGGACTGTGAGTGTGAGTTACCTCAGGTTTAGCCAGTAGCACACAGCCCAGCTCATAACAGGAATAGGGCTGCACATAGCTGTTATTCAGACGGCCGTATTCATCCTGCGCTGCCAGCTGGAACGACTAGAAAACACAATCCGTCTTAAACACAGTATACAGTGAGAGAGAGGATAAAAACACAGCAATTTGTGCTCCGAAATCGATTTGTAAACTGTACTTGTTCCACTGTTACTGTCCCTTTAAGACTTCTACAGGTAAACCACATTAGTTTGCGCACATAATGAGTTTTCAACCACCTGATGAGATTGAACAAACCTGAACAGCATCTTTAATATTCCCAAGACATTTCTGAATGGCACCAAGCAGCAGGCGTCTGAGGCCCAGGCTCGACTGCTCATCCAGCCCCTGCAGCACTGGATACAGCATCAAGATCAGCGTTATAATGCCAGCCGAACGACAGCACACATTTCATCACATCGATTTGTGTTCTTTACCTTGGTTCATGAGCTGGAGTTTGGAGGAAGAGCAGTTTGGGAGAGCTTTCCATAAGTACAGCACCTCCACAACACCCAGAATGCACAGCTCTCGCGCCAGGGACACTTTCCTCAGCCTCTCTGCCTGGAGACACAAGCAAAGCAGAAGAAACGCTTGACCAGCAATAAATAAAACGGTTTAGAAATGTAATATGTTGACATTATTAATGTGAAATAATCAGTAGTATATTCCAAATTCCAAATTCAAATTTCTCTATAAATTGTAGTTATGTACGTATAAAATAAAAGTTAATATTTATAAATGATCGTTTTTGGAAAAGGTAAAAATAAAAAATGAACTAAATGTTTAATTATTTTGTGTTATAAATTATAATAACTATATATGTATTACAAGTTGTAAAAACATATCTATATAAAAAAGTAATAATGATAAAAAAATTATATATATATATATATATATATATATATATATATATATATATGTGTGTGTGTATATGTATATATATTTGTGTGTATATATATATGTATGTGTATATATATATATATATATATATATATAAATATATATATAATGTATACAGCATTTGCGTGTGTGTGTGTGTGTGTGTGTGTGTATATATATATATATATATATATGTGTGTGTGTGTGTGTGTGTGTATGTATGTATATACACGTGCACATACACAGACACACATATATATTAGTGCTGTCAAATGATTAATCGTATCCAAAATAAGTTTTTGTTTGCATAATAAATGTGTTCTGTGTATATTTACTATGTATAAATACACATGCAAACAGTATATATTTTGAAAATATTTACGTCTATATTTATTTTCATATTCAATTTATATTATAAATAATTATATTCAATATACACAATCTTTTTATATATATGTGAAAAATATACATGCATGTGTGTGTATTTATATATACATAATATATATACACATTACACATACATATGTAAACAAAAATATGTATATAAGTGCTGTCAAACGATTTTATATATATATATATATATATATATATATATATATAGAGCATCTTTAAATTTTAGTTATGAGTTAAAATTATAAAGAAACAAATGCAAAACTTCAAAAAATATAAATTATTATTACTAATATAATAGATAAATGAAAAGGGCATAGAAATTGCATATTTACATTAACATTAAAATAATTAATTTGTATATTATAAATTATTATAACTACAAAAAAATTTTAATATATATGTTTAAATTATAGTAATTTTGAGTTTAATTGAAAATTTGAAATCAGAACTGCAAAAAAATTATCATAATGAATATATATTTTCGGATAACTCACTCTTTTCAGTGCAAACTGCTCAATCTGATTGTTCTTGCGTTTAAAAAGCTTCTGGACATCTCGGAAAACAGCTTTGGCTCCCTCTAGGTCACCAGCAGCCCCCTGACATACTTTGGGTTGAGATGTAAAAGGTATTAATAAAACGATCCTTTTAAAGAGACGTTAAAAAGAGTTTGAGGCAGATCAGATCCTAATCTGACCTCCGGTGAGGTAAGCGTAGTAACACTGTGACCATCGGGATTCATTCTTCAGCCGCTCAAAAGACCTGAAGGCATCTTCAAAGTTCATCTCTATCATGCTGCACCAGCCTGCGGATCCAGAACAAATTAAATCATACATCATGCACCGAATTATTCCTTTTGTTGGAAAGTAAACGATTGACTGCATAACGTTCTCTTATTGCCAGGCCACAATTCAATCAAGCCGGACCGAATATTTAATAAATGACTGTACTAAAAAGACAACAACTACAGATTTGTACCAATTTCATAGAGGCACACATGTTGAATCTCTCTTTGGTCTGAGGCGAACTCCAGAGCATCCTGAAATGATGCCAGTGCACTGTTGATTTGGCACTGCAAATGAAAAACAGATTAATTATAATGAATAATGTATAATATATATATTAATAAGCTTATAGATTTTTTCATAAGAAATTATTTTATTTGTATTTTTACATATAAATGTTTTTTTTTTTGTAATTTATTACATACAAATTATTTGTGTGTTTATATATATATATATATATATATATATATATATATATATATATATATATATATATATATATAAACACACAAATAATTTGTATGTAATAAATTACAAAAATATATACATATAAATGTGTGTGTAAAAAATATTTAGAAATTTAATGAATCAATAATCATTATATTTTTCATATGAATTTAGTTATAATAAGCACAATTTATAAGCAGTACATTATATAATTACATAAATTATTAATATATAATTATAAGCAATATTTAAAATATTGCAATAAACACTGTTCATATTTGAGTATACAAGAGTTTATTAAAATCATATATATATATATATATATATATATATATATATACTTACACATGCGCACAAACACAAATCCTATTAATAAATTGCAATAAATATGTTGTTATTTTGTTAAACTGTAACATATCATCTTTTTTTCATTCTCATGTTGCTGTGTCCTGATTCCAGCCGGGACACATGAAACACTGTCATCTTGTATGACATCCAACATAGCATTTGTTTTTCCTCTAGACTAGTGTTATATAAACTACACATTGTCGTCAGTGTAGAATTGGTATTGGAGATGATTGACATGATTGGTCAGCTTTGGATGCCGTCCATTGCTTCTAACACACCCGCTACATGAAGAAGGTTATTGTGGTTGTTGCATAGTATCAGCACAGCATAGACCGCACTATTATTTCAATGATTTAATCACACCAGTCGGTTATCAAGCATCTGCTCTGGTTTCATTTCACCGTCAGTGTGACACCGTATTGTAAAATCCCCACCTCTAATCTCTGCACCCGTCCCTTGAAGAAGATGAAGAGAGAGGAGTTTGGGTAAACCATTGCCTTCTTCTGCAGAATGGCTTTGGCCTCCAGGAGCCCGGCACGTGAGTCAGAGCCGTCCAGAGCAAAGAAGGGCTGCACCACGGTGTGGTACCACAAAAGAGCCAAACTGAGAGAGAGAAGCCAGAGAAAAGGCGGCAAAGATACAGAAAATAACACAGTTTGCATGCTTATTAGTTGTGCTTGGTTATATATTTGCTGTTTACTAAGCAGCACTGATAAAACAAAAGCGGCATCTTTCCATCTGATGAACAAATTGGGAGCGTTTTGTCCCGGGCTGGATTAAGTATGCTTAAATTCATCTCTATTATTAGAGCTGCTGCACAATCTGTCAGCCTCTGGCAAGCGACTGCCGAGAACAATGTGTCCAAAGAGAGAGATGAGCATATTCGCTTAACGTTTGACCTGCACACACCATAACCCCTGATTGTCAGACTTCTAAAATTGCTTGAAAAAAAGCTGCATATTGCTCATTTGAGGAAATCGTGTCATTCGTGTCTATTCACATCTTGGCATTGACTTTGTATGTAATCTACTCTATTCGTTTTAGGTGTGCACATGCCGTTAGTCTTAACAGTTTCGCATTAGGAAAATTCCTGCTCACCATGGGATTCGAACCAACAACCTTCTGATTAAATGCCTAAAAGTATTTTAAAGCACAGCTGTGTTAGCATTTGCTTGCACATGCTCACATGACCTTTCCATCCAATGCCCTTTATTTCTAATTGTGACCTTTCGGATGCCATTAATTATGTAACCCCAGTGTGAAACCTGTTGGACACGTGGCAGCGTTCGAGCAGTGAGAAAATCATGTCAAATGCCAGATTGACGTGCGTGAAACCAAAAAACGCCAGCTTACGTGGCGAGCGGCGCTTTCATATCCTTGCTCTCGCTGGCGTATGCTAATGAGGCCAGACCTTGGTGACGGTCTCCAGGGAAGCCCAGCAGGTTGACGATCTTGAGCAGGTGTGGAGGCACCATCGAAATACACAAGTGAAAGAGCCCATAGCCGAAGCTGACCGATCCCTTCAGGCGGTCCAGAACCTCTTCGGTTACCCGGCCGCCGCTCCGGGCTGAGGTGTTGTGGTTGGCCTGATCAGAGGTCAGCGCCCCCTGCTGGTCGGAGGAGCGGCGGCGACAGGCTTCCTGCAGCTGGCTGATGTCACTGTAGCATTTGTTGAACATTTTCCAGGCCTTGCGGAGGATCCAGCCTCCTTTGATGTATGCTGAGGGGCGACAGGTCACAATGACTTTAAATGAAAGAAAATGTTTCAACTAGCATGATTGAGTCTTTTAAAAAAAATTTAATGACAAGCTGAAACATTTGAAGTAATTCAAACTTGTGTATACTGCGATTAATACAAAGTGAAATGCAAGTAAAAAATATATTACTATTAATATATAAAATATGTTAACTCTCAAATACAAATATAAGATTAAAGAAGATCTATTATAAACAATGAAATTGAAAAGCAAATAAAAACTGTATGATTAAGTCTTAATATTTTTGGTGTCAAGCTAAAAAAAAGTAGTAATTCAAATTTGTGCAAACTTTAATAATTTTTAATAATTTTAAAATTGAAATGCAAAAAATCACTTTAATTCACTTATACAATAAAAATAACAAAAAAAAATAAAAACATGATGATTGTCTTTCAATATCATTTAAAAAAATCGAAATTTGTATACACTTTAATAAAAATATATTTAAAATGATAATTTTTTTAATAAAAATATAATAATCAAAGGAATTCCATTATACACAAAATTGTAAAATTAAGAAAAACAAGAAAAAAAATAACTGCATGATTAAGCCTTTTATTATTTTTGGTGAGAAGCTGAATAATTTTAAATACTCCAAATTTTTGTATACGTACAGTAAGAAAGTAAATCAAATATTTTCATAATATCATGAATACTAAATGCATTATGATTATTTTATTATCAATTAACTATTTAAAATACAAATATAAAATGTAAGAAATTCAATCATATTTAAAATAAAAAGTTAATTAAAATTAGTAAAATAAAATAACAATAATGCAAAAATTAAAAATAAATTGAGGAAATTTCAAATTAATAAAATTAAAAATTACAATGCTTAATGTTTTGTGGGGGAATAAAAAAAAAAAAAAAAAGTAAACATGACATCACACCTGAACTTCTCTCCCCTAATATTTAATAATAATAATATCATAATAATATCAAGTCTGTTTCCTCCCCCCAACACAGTGGCATACAAATGAAGCATATAAAGTTTGAGTCTGGTCTGTGGAAGGTAGACTGGACCTGAGATTTCCTGTTTGACGAAGCACAGCACGGCGAGATAAACCTGGCAGTCAGCCACGATGATCTGTCTCTGAAGACCATCCACCATCTCCACTCCTGATCTGTGCGAGTCCATCTGGACAAAGATAACAACCAAAGTGTTAATGTGAAGACAGGTTCAGTGCGTCCTGCTGCCACACACTCGTACAAACAAACTCACGCTCTTCTTGATTTTGTTACGGATGGTCTCGATGACGCCGGCGTTGTCGCTCTCGCAAAGCTTTTCAGTAGTTCTCAGGTCATCGCTGGCCATCTGCATTTTCTCCTCCTCGAAGGTCATCATGGCATTCTATGATCACACGAATATTAGAGCTGCACGATACTGGAAAAAAATTACATTGTTTTTACAATATGAAAAACACATTTAACCAGAAGAACTGAACAGCTTTATTTGGAAAGAATTAATCATTCTAGAATTAACGGGATGATTTTGTATATATTTAATAAAAATTATGTGTAAATGAATAGTGCCACACTTTGAAGGACTATAAAATAATAAAAAATATAATTTTTTTTTGTGATTATTATTTAAATCATAAATCAAAATATAGGAATAATAAAATAAAAGGAATATAAAATAATAATAAAAATAATAATAAAAAATACTATTATTACTTAACGTATTAAATAATGCATTTAATATACTGTAATATCATTGTTCTGTAAAAAAAAAAAAAAACTATTAAATATTTAATAAAAAATAATGTTAATGAATAGTGCCTGAAACACTGAGTCACTCTGAAACTCCGTTTTATATAATACATTTCAATAATAAAGCTAGTTTTATTGTGATCATTACAAACAAAATACGAAATAAACTTTGATATTATTGCAATGTAAAAAAAAAAAAATGTAAATACTTATTAAAAATAAACATATGTTGCACTTCACTCCGAAACCAGTTTTTTTATTTACTTTTTAAAAATTGCAACCATATTGCAATTTCAATTTTATTTCAATATATGGTGCAGCCCCATAGAGTTTATAAGGTCAAAAATGTACATCTCTGTTTCGGAATCTGCAAAATGTTTAATATAAATGCATGTCATTGTTTATTTAGCTCTGACCTGAATAAGATATTTCACATAAAGAAGATTCAAACGCTCTCTGATTCTCCAGAAGGAAAAACCATGCATCAATAGCTGGGGGGTAAAAACTTACGAATTTAAAGTTTAAGGTAAATTTGACTTATTTTGTCTTCTGGGAAACATGTAACTAACTTCTGTAGACTTTAAAGAGCAGTACTAAATAAAAAAATCTGATATTCGGAAAAATGTGCACATCTCCATTCTGTTCAAAAGTTTTCACCCCCGGCTCTTAATGCATGGTTTTTCCTTCTGGAGCATCAGAGAGCATCTGAACCCTCTGTAATAACTGCATGAGTTCCTCAGTCCCTTAACAAATGTTTCTAGCACTAAAGCCACTTTGAGCCTTTCATACTCAACAATGCTATCATTGTTGCACAATGTAATTATCTTCTGTATTACACCAAATTCTTATAGTGTAAGCTGTCTATTATTCGCTAAAGCTACACTAGTGCCCGGACGCTTCTGAAGGTCTTTTGGTAAAGTAATACTTCTTTGATGGAGGCACATTAGTGCTGACTGACATTTCTCATGCCACAGATCCCACCTCTGCTGTCTGAATTGCCACCGAGGGCCCGAGCGATATCATAGAGGGCCACCAGTTTTGACATAAGAGGTTATGAGAAGGTCTGTTCTTCAACTCTTGATGAGAAAGGCTGTGTTTGGACAGTATACTGCATGCTGCACAGCTTAAACTGAACACCTGCTACTATTTTCTCTAAAATAGAATGTGAAACAGTACTTATTACACAAGAATAAACAGTTTGCTTTTCGGGTATTCCACGCATAGTAAGCACTTTCACATTCTGTATGCTGCAGAAATAGAGTGCTATGTGCTGGTCCACACATTACTGTTAATACATTAAAGGCACTAAAATAAAATTAAATAAAATACATTTTCACTTCATGAGAAAAAATGCTTTAAATATAAGCAAATTTAAAATGAAAAAAATAAATAAAACGAATACCAATACAATAAAACATCCCTTAAATATCCTAGAAAGAATAATTATTTTAAATTCCCTAATAATTCTCCTAGAAAATAAAATAAGCAGTTTCACTGCAGGGAATAATTATCCTTTAAAAATGTAGAATAAATGTAAAAATTTATATGTTGTAAATATATTTAGATTTTTTTTATTCTGCATTTTCAAAGGATAAAATGATAGTTTATTTTATTGTTTGTTTGATTTAATAGAATAGCAATAGTGTTTTTAATTTTATCCTAAATTTTTACAAGGTATTTTTTTTTCATGTTGTGAAATTGTATGTTATAGGAGAATAGCCATTTTGTAAAAACTGTTAAAAATTGTATGGAATAATTTTCCAGAAGTGGAATTTTTGTTATTTATTTTATTCATACTTTTTTATTTGTTTATTCATAAAATAACATTTTATTTTGTCACATAAAATAAAACAACCATACAATTTAATTTCACCTTAGGGAAACAAATATTCTATTAAATATAATAAAAATGTAGAATAAAATAAAAAATACTTGCTATTCTTCTATTCAATTAAAAATAAATAAAGACAACTGTAATATTATTAACAAATAAAAATATAGGAAAAAACATTTGAAAAAATGTCTATTCTGTAAAATACACTTGCTATTCTCCAATAAAATAAAATACAAAATAAATATAAAATAAAAATAAAACCAATTCACTTGAAAGGGAAAATATCTCACAAAAATATAGAAACTGATTTGCTGTTGTAACATTTTTATTCCGTCTCTTTCTGGCCAGTGTTTCACTTCCTGTCATCTCTTTCTCCTATTAATGGCCAGGATGAAAGGAGCGCAGCGCTGCAGGAAACAGGACTGCAGCTCGAGTGCAAATGAGAGCATTTGCTGACTGTGTCACATAACAGAGATAACAGAGATGGACTAGAAATGATGGGCTGATGTCAAACTAATCACACAAGAAAGCCGTCTCGAGCTACTAGCTGATGTTTCCACCACAGCTGTGTGTGCTGTGTCTCAAGCATGTCTCTGTTAAACAAGAGTTTACTTGCCCCAATAAATAAAGTTCTAGGGGGTAGCGCTGAAATCGGCTCGGTGCCTAACGTCATGGGCAAGTACAGACGTAAATCCAAACCCTAAAAGGAGTTTAATGAACTGCAGAGACACTTTCAGTTCTCTAAGAAGCTGTTCCTGTGTCAAACATACTAGAAGTACTAACTGAAACCAATTGAACCAAGATTAACTTACCAAGAAACTGACAAAACTGGCACCGAAGCTCATCAGTGGACTGTGGCTCCTGCGGACAGAAGAGGGAATCATGGGATATGGCACTATGACATAAAAACATAATAATCCAGAAAGTAGATAATTTAATACAGCTTTGTGAATGATTCATAACTCTGTGCATGCCTGCTCACAAGATTATATTTGGCATTAAACAAGGAATTATCCACATTTAAAGCCAAAGCGCTAAGCTCCTAATAGCATTAAACTTAATATCCATGAATATCTGTATCCTTAAGAATGTCTTAAGACGCGGTTTCTTCTAAAATATAGAAATCCTCAGGCTTCGCGTATGAATTGATAACATGTTTCTGCAGTTTAATGCAATATATGTGCTTTATAAGGAAAAAAAAAGTCATTTTAATAACTATTAGTCATCGGTTTTAAATAAAAAAAAGGGAAAAAAAGATTTTCTGTCTTACACCAAATACTTCAGACAGAAAGGTTGTATCTCTCGAATCAAATATAATGCACAATATAATATCCATGTGTTTATATGACATGTGAACCTGGACCTCAAAGCCAGTCATAAGTAGCACAGGTGTATTTGTAACAGCCAACAATACATTGTGGGTCAGAATTTGGGATTTTTATTTTATGCCTAAAACCATTAGCATATTAAAGATAATGTCCCATGAAGACAATTTGTAAATTTCCCACCTTAAATAAATCAAAACTTTATTTTTGATGATTTGTAGGCTAATATGCATTGCTAAAAACTTCATTTGGACAACTTGAAATGCGATTTCCCCAATATCTGGATGTTTTTGCACCCTCAGATTGCAGAATTTGTCCTGTCATAACAAACCATGCTTCAATGAAAAGCTTATTTATTCAGCTATCAGGTGATGTATAAATCTCAATTTAAAAAATTACCCTTATGACTGGTTTTGTGGTCCAGGGTAGTCTTTTAATGTACTGAGAAACATCCCAAATGATGGCAGCAGAAACAGAAAACGAGTAAATAACGGAAGATTTGACTTCATGTTATGCAACAGAAATAAACGCAGCGAGGTCAAATGATGTGCCTCCCGTTTATGTAAACAAAACCTCCCATTTTATAATATTCCTGTAAAAGCATAGATGCACAGTGATGTTACCGGTATCTCCTGAAGAGCTCGTCGCTCTCTTTGAAGCCATTGTTGAGCAGCATATTGATGCCCTGAAACGCCAGCTCGGCGTCGTCTATCTGCTCGGCTTTCTCTTCAACCTGCTGCTGCGGGGAGTCGGGGCCTGCCATCCTCTCGGTTTACTCCTTTATGCGCAGGAAAAAAAACTCGTTCTTCTGTAAATAAACCGCAGAAGAACATTCGGGTTGCTTTGAGCGAGCGAAACGCGCTGCGTCGTGCAGAGTGAAATAAACTGATCTTTCCCTCACTCACCAATGCACTGCAGACCGCTGGAGGAAATCGTCTGGATATACGTTATTTTGATCCCTTCCGTGTCCGAAATGCTCTGCTAAGATGTTTTCAGATCCGAAATCGTCCCCTCCATCAGGCCGCCCGTGAGCTATGAAACATCAGCTGTCTGTTTGCATGCCAGCATCACGCGTTACGCAATTTTAAAGGAGCGACAGAGCTGTGACGTTATTGTCCTGTATCCGCTTGTCATTCACTTCACCGAAGGGCTGTAGGTGCTAGATCTGATCTGCTTTCAAACAAGAGGCTTGGCATCTTCCTTTTGACTGTAAAAAGCAGGAAACGAATACGTTACCAACAATAACCCTTGCAGGATGGAGCTTGCCTGCCCTTAGCAGTCGGGATTTGCATTCATCGTGAGTCGAATCTTTTGAATCGATTCAGAAAAAGATCCGTTCATCAATTGGTTCGCTATGCCAGTATGAGGCGAAGCGAGTACTTTTCAAACGATTTACTCACAAGTATCGAGCCCCGCACATGACATGCAGGAAACATTATAAGGCTATAATGTGCACGATTTACTAATTCGTTCCCTCAATGTACTAAAATGTGCACACAATTACTAGAGTGTTCCCTCAATTTACTTTTACGTTCACTTGATTTATAAATTGGGACAAAAATACTCCTTCAAACGCACAACTTAATTTTTGAAACTTTGTACATGTTTAGCATGGGAATCCAACTCTTTAACAGTGTAAAAAACTATCAAGCTATGCATGAAATAGCATTTCACCTCCTCTTTAATATTGTTCAAATATTATGTTAGTAAGTGTATGAAAGAAGAAAACAAATGAGTCAATTCAAAAAATAGATTTGCTTGCAAAAATTAGGGATAACCTAGCACATTACTTTACTACATGAATATTTAAAGAAATTGTAAAATCTTTGAACACTTTTTCGAGAACAATGTTTAGTCATATATATATATATATATATATATATATATATATATATATATATATATATATATATATATATATATATATATATATATATATTAGTATTTTCATGATCACATTTTTTTGTTCAGAAAGAATCATGAGCAGAAACATTTTTATTTTGGGTATGTCATTTCTGTCTCTATGCCAAAAATGGGGGGGGGGGGGCTGGTAAGGGGTTAACCTTTTAACTAAATTCAACCCAATTTTATTAATCAGAATGATGGTCATGAGGTTGTCCAATAAGTACAACAGTTTAATTTTCAACACAAGACAGAAAGCAAACAAGACAAGAAATGTGGAATAAAGCTTTTTGCATGGGCTGAAAATGGAAGTACATGTTATTCACACATTAATGCACATGTTATGAATAAATAATGAGAGTGCAGGGAGACGTCTCAGTCTTTATGCCCTGAACTCCTTTCTGTGGTGCATCAAACAGCACAGACGTACTTGCTGTGTAAATACATTTATGAGCCACAAGAAGAAACACAGACAATTAAATTATTTAAATATTTTTATTTTGCATACCCAATTTTACATTTGAGCCTACATTCATTCTAACTATTGAGGAAATGTGCTTTCATTATGTATATTTTTATAAGTCTATTTTTAATGTCACTTTCCAATACAATTACCCAAAACAATCATAATTTGTATTTTGCTAACTGTTTAACTCCAGAATTGGTCTTCTGATCTGTGTATGCATTCTGTTTCCTTTACTCCGCTTGGCACCCGTTGATGTTTATGGGGCCGAATATACTTATGCGATGACTGGCGTGGCTGTCTTCCCGCGCCTTCTCATTTAAAAAAAAAAAAAAAAAAAAAAAAAAAAAAAACGGTTGCTACTCTCCACTTCAACACGGTCTGCGACTGCGTGTCAATGGACAAACTTTCTAAACTATCAAGGTAATTATATTTAACTTTATATTAGCCGAATTACTGCTGCTGTTATATAATTGGATGTACATATATTTTTTTTAATTATTTGAAAATACAGTAATGGCAGAGTCACTAATGAAACTTGACGAAGCCAGTCGGGATTGAACTGTCGTAGCTGAAGGGTTAACGTTAACGTTGTATAAGAAAATGTTGGCAGTTTACTTAGCAAACGTAGGATGTTTTATTTATACATTCATTGGGCAGAGGCTTAAAACAAGTTTCAATGCTTTTGAATGTCTGGCCCATTTCTATGGGCTGATAACTGCTGATAACGCCCCATTCAATCGAGTGATAACGTTCGAATCGGGTGATGTTTCTGCATGTAACTCAAACGCCCATAAGGGTTTTCACTTCCATAAAAATGCTTTTAATGTGAGCGCATACAGGCACGTCTGCTTCATAATAGATTAAAAATGCTATTGTGGGCAAACGTGTCGGATGTGCCAGTGGAAAATAAATGGTGTAAATCTAAAAGTTTGTAGAGTTAATGTGCTTAATTAGGGAAGAGATATCAGCTGTGTCTCATTTAGAAGGATGCGTCCTCCAGAGGTCATCTCAAATCTTTTCCCGCCTGCCTCACGATGGTCAGCCAGTATCACTGCGGGAGGGAAAAAAGCTGGTTAGCACGGGCTTAATTGATAAAACAAACGAGACGACTCCAGGTGTTTTAACAACAGTTACTTTATTTGGTCACCCAACGGGCCTTGATAGAGAGTTGCATCTCCGTCGTGTTGCCAGATCCAGATATTATAAGTGTTTTTTTTGGAGAGCATAAAATGTATAGGTTACAGAATGAAATATGCAAACTCTGGTCACGAAGAATGCTACGCTATTTCTTTCAGTTTGGTAGTAAACCTTTTACAAAAATCCTGATAAAAACTTTAATGAGAGCAAGTTCTTATCATCCATATAGCAATGCTTTTTAATGAACATTATTACAGTAATAAGCATTGTTGCATGAATAATAATTTTTTCCACACCTAACATGTAGTAATGTAACAAATTGGGATAAACTAAAATAATGTCTGATTTATTAATGTCCACCCCCCCCAAAACAGACACCACAGAGAGTGTACTGAGTTGCATTTTAGGTGTTAGTAATTTTTAGGTGTTAACAAACATCTCCACATGCGATGGCATGGTACCATGACAGATTTATTGTGAAGATGAAAGCCCACGTGAGTGTGGTAAGTTAACTTTAACTTTATACCTTTTATATTCTGATGATGTTTGCTAGATATAAAGGTACATTATTTTTATAAAAATATAGTGTGAGCGAACTCTGTCAAGCTGTCAGACCAGAGGGGAGACTCGTCGTATAGTCCTTTTACTTGCTTACTTTCCCAGTACACTAGTATTTTCCTCCCACATTGGCACCAGCAGACCAATAGGGATACTCGTGAAGACCTAAAAGTCGTACGAGTACGTTAAATAGGTACAGGTAGGTGAACTTTAAAACACTTGAAGTCTTCTTGTTTGTTTTATCAATTAAGCCGTACTAACTAGCATTTCCCTCCCGCAGTGGTGCTGACTGACCAGCTGGACCATTGCAAGGTAGACGGGAAGAGTCGTCGCAATAAAGAAGACCATTTTATATGTTTTGAGATGATATGCAAGATGGTTTAGATCCTACCTGTCCGTTCGCTACCATTTTGTTTACTTAAATGGGGAGTCATCTCATTTATCATCAGTAAAATATGGAGTGCCACAAGGATCCGTCCTAGGTCCCCTTTTATTTTCAATATACATGTTGCCCCTTGGTAATATTATTATAAAATACAGAATTAGCTTCCACAGTTATGCTGAAGATACTCCGCTATATATCTCAACGAGACCAGATGAAACCTCTAAATTATCTAAGCTAACAGAGTGTGTTAAAAATGTAAAAGATTGCATGACCAATAATTTTCTCCTATTAAATTCGGATAAGACAGAGATATTAATTATTGGACCAAAAAACACTACACAGAATCTTTTAGATTACAATCTGCAACTAGACGGATGTACTGTTACTTATGTTGTGTTATATTACACAGCAACTTGTCTTTTGAAAATCATATTTCCCATGTTACAAAAACTGCATTCTTCCATCTTAGAAACATTGCCAAGCTACAAAAAATGTTGTCTGTTTCTGATGCAGAAAAGCTAGTTCATGCATTCATGACCTCTAGACTGGACTATTGTAATGCACTTCTAGGTGGTTGTCCTGCTTCTTCAATAAACAAGCTACAGGTAGTCCAAAATGCAGCGGCTAGAGTCCTTACAAGGTCAAGAAAATATGATCATATTACTCCAATTTTACAGTCTCTGCACTGGCTACCTATTAAGTTCCGTATCAGTTACAAATTATCATTACTTACCTATAAAGTCCCTAAATGGTTTAGCTCCAGCATACCTAACTAGCCTTCTACCACGATACAATCCATCACGCTCCCTAAGGTCACAAAACACTGGACTTTTGGTAGCTCCTAGGACAGCAAAGTCCACTAAAGGAGGTAGAGCTTTTTCACATTTGGCTCCCAAACTCTGGAATAGCCTTCCTGATAAGGTTCGGGGTTCAGACACACTCTCTCTGTTTAAATCTAGATTAAACACGCATCTCTTTCGTCAAGCATTTGAATAATCTATCTTCAATTGTGAGTATAGTTGTATCTGATCAAATGTGCATTCTTATTCTTTAACTTGGGTTAAAATAATTAATTTTACTTTGTTGGAACAGCAGCTATGCTAATGATGTCTCGATTTGTTTCTATGTTTTACAACGGGATTTACATCATGTGGTAACTAGGGTTTACACAAGCTCCAGTCTGGATCCAGAACACCTGAGAAGAGATGATGCTGACCCTCAGAGGACCCCAGATGATGCCAACCCTGAATCAACAACAGAACTAACCAATATAGCTACAAGTGTGACTGAATCCTATATTAATTATTAATAACATTAATAATGTTCATCATCTGGCGGACTACGGCTTGTATACATTTTTCTACAAATCCTGTCATACAGTACGTGCACAAACTGACAGTCACCACTTATAAGCTATTACTAAATATTTTAGAAACATAATTTTCTGTGAAGTTGCTTTGTAACAATTTGTATTGTAAAAAGCGCTATACAAATAAACTTGAATCGAATTGAATTGAATTTAGAGATTCTGAGTTGAAGTCATTTTCTTCACATTGGAAATATTTTAACATGTAATTTAAAATGCATTAAGCACCAATTTTTTAGGTAAATAAAACATTATAATTTAAAGGTTTTTTTGCATATTAGCACATTAACTTTATCCAGAGGAATTAATAAAGAAATATAAATGGGGCCCAGTTCTGACCCACTGCGGTCCCACTAAAACCCCATAGGGCCATTTGTAGGTCTAGTGTAATCACCCATCTGGGCCACATAAGGGTTTTGTAAGTAGCCCACCTTGGCCCCGGTTATTAAAACCCATTTGGGACCCATGTGGGCCCCTCTAATGAACACCCACACGGGCCCCACTTGGAGCCCACTATGGAACCATCATGGGCCCCTATGGGTTAACACACATGGGGCCCAAGTGGAGCCAATGGACAAAAATGTACGGGTTCCATTTGGGTTGCCCATGCAGGGCCCAACTGACAGCCCACCAAAAACCCACATGGGGCCCACATGGAAATGCTGGCTGGTGTAAATATGTTAATGAGCCAAAAGGAGAAGCACAGACAACGAAATAATTTAAAGAATATTTTTTTATTTCCATACACATTTTTACATTTGAGGCTTCATTAACATTAATTCTAGCTACTGAGGTAATGTGCTTTCATTATGTATATTTGTACAAGTCTATCTTTAATGTCACTTTACAGTACAATTACTCAAAACAATCATAATTTGTAATTAATAATTTAGTGCTGGGCGGTTTGACCAAAAATGTATATACCGTTTTTGTTTTTTTGTTTTTTTCTAAATTATACCGGCTTTCCGGTTTAAGGCGATTTATTTTTTTCATGCATAATCAGGTGTACATTGCATTTTCTGCTGGTTGATATTCCAAGACGTGCTTGCGGTTAAGGTGCTGGAGCAAATTGCTCGTGTTGCCGCCTTTGGCGACAATTTTAGCCGACAGCACTTGCATAATATGGATATTATATATGCATAATATGCCTGCCGTGCATATGGAGTCATTGTGCTTTCACACAGGACGTGTTTGCAGTCCGCTACTGATCCACGTCAGTTTAGTCCACAAACACAACATTTGTTCATTGTTTTGATTTCATATCATGTAAAAAAAAAAAAAAGAAAAAAGATTGTATATTAAGCTGCTCAAGCAAGCGGTAAAACATTTAAACACAAGAATTAGCCTACTTTTCTTGTTAAATTTTTTTTAAATTAAAACACCACAGACAGAAACAGTCTCGTGCATTTTACATTTAAAGAGTAACTAAACCCTAAACCAGCTTTTTTTAGTTAATGATCTGTAAGAATGGGGCTTTATTAGTGCTGTTCATTGATTCGAGTATTTTTTTTGACATTTGAGTATAAAGTGTTTTTAATTCTACAATAAATGGTGTAAAAACGTGAGTGTTGCCCTCTTCAGGTTGAACAGTGGCTACTGCAGTTGATTTTTCCTATTGGATGTTGCAGTGGCAAGTGATGTATCCAGTTTCCAGCTCACCACGCCCCTAGGTATGAGCTACCACGCCCTTGGCAGTATAAAACCATCTTGTTCCGTCAAAATCACTGTAGTGAGTCAGGAGTTGGAATTGCGAGTATTGAAAGCGACCAGAATAGACTGTTATAGCATCTATTTAGCATAGCATTTATATACTTATTTAGATTATTTTGTGTAGCCTATATAGTTAATTAGCATAGTTGATAGTGTAATGTTAGTATTGTTAGAAGCATAGTTAGTTAGTAGCATAGTATTGCACCAGTTAGGATAGCTTCAAGTTGGCGTAGATTTATCTGTATTTAGTACAGTGGTCAGGATAGGTCGTAGGTGTAGTGTTGCTGGTGCAACAGCACTGCTGGACTGCATAGTTTTCCAGCAGACTTTAAAATTAGCTGCCAGTGGTTGCATGCACTTGGCCTGGAATACCGCGTGTTTTACACCTAGCCAAAAAACCCACGTGACTGTGTTTCCATGTCAATCCATGTTCATTTTTCCCGCAAACAATCCGCTTTCACTTTAATTCAGCGCCTGCAGCACAGCAAAAATAGACTCGGTACGTTAACAATTGCTGGACTGCTGCAGACAACGCACCGCAGCGTTATAACGTAACACCAGAGCACTGCTGTGTGTACCCTCACCACCTCTGTATCCGAAAACTGAAAAATGCTGCCTTCGGAGGTCGCATTCCAAGGTAGGAAGGCATCAAGGCACGTCTGAAATCAATGTCCGCTTCATTTCCTGTCTCCTGAGATGCCTTCATCTGGCCGAATTTGAAGGCAGCATAGATGTATCCTTCGCTGCCTTTGATATCCCACAATCCTGTGCATTCCATTCTGTGAGAGTTAAGCCAAAAAATAAACATGGCATCTGAAAGTTGCGGTCGGTGGTCAGTTTGTGTGTAAATGAATGTTTCTGAACAACGTTTTCCACTTTTTATGTAATTTCTAGCGAGAAATTAATATAGCAGTAATCAAATATCCACTCAGTTATCACCAAAGCTCTCTATATTTTACTGTAGATCAGTAAACCATTGCTCCGCCTCAGAAGACTGTCAGAAATCCGTTTCATGAGGTGCCTTTGGGCAAAAACTTGCTTACTGCAACATTGAACCGGTTTACCGCCCAGCACTAATTTGTATTTTGCAAACTGTTTAACTCCAGAATTGGTCTTCTGATCAGTACATGCGTTCTGTTTCCATTACTCCGCTTGGCACTCGTTGGTGTTTAAGGGGCCGAATATGCTCGTTATGTCTTCAAAAGTGACAGGATTTTGATCAAGCCACACGTTTCTCAAACACCCAACATAAGATGCTCGCATTTCCACTTCTTCGCTTCGATTCTCTGCATTAACACAGACAGAAATGTTAGTTCTGATGCCTTTCTTGAAAGAAAAGAGGCATTTTTGTTTCATCAACGCTGGCTTTACCTGAAATGCCACCGATGTAGATCGTTTCATGCAATGGAGGACGGTATACAGACTTTTGTTTCAGCTGTGTAGACACTTCATCCACTCTTAGCTTGATAGTTTTCTTCCATATGGACACTGAAATAAATGAAACCTCACATTTGCTGTAACAATTATATATAATCTACATTAATTAGAAAAAAAGCAGTAAAATTGTACCTGTCACATAGTGAAATGCATCACAGATAGGTCTTGTTGGGGTCAATGTGGTGTCATAGCGCTGCTGTCCATCGTACGCTGTTAACACCACCTATAAGTATATATCAAACAGATTGCATACTGTATGTGATACTGAACAGAGTTATAACATTGACGTCCAGTAACAGGCCTGAAATGTACTTAATGCAAGTATATTCATGCAAACATGATGCCAGATCAAGACCCTGATGTCTGTTAAGCCATCGGCGATGGATGATTGCATTGTATATCGGCCCAACCCTAGTTCCTGTTTTTTTGATGTTGTTTGTTTTTTACAATAAGTTGCAATAAATTTTAGTACTAAATTACCAATGAATCAAGATTTGTTCGTAAACCTGTTTGTATGCAGATTTCACGTACGCTTAGTGAATGAGACCCATCTTCTATATGCGCATCGATTCGTCGACCTGTTTTTATTTCTCTAAAAAGCGTTTACAAAACGTTTACCTTACGTGCGCTGAATATACGCGATGGCCGGATCAACATTTTGTCCAACGTTATATAACCAATCCAGGGGTTTTTCTGCATTGATCTTTTTTTTTGGCGGCTGTCAAAGCCTTATTTGATCTGTGAGTGATGTAGAATAGAATGACAGCTGCGCCTGACAGGGCGCATTCGAGAGAGAGCTCCGGCTGCGCACGCACTCACGGTCTTCAAACAACACGAGTGCTTCTTGCTCACGCTCTCCCTTGTGCACATTAATCAAAATCATTAAACATGATAGAAAAAGGGCGGAACGCCAAAGTTTCACGTGGAGCATTCGGAAAAAAAAAATTTCTCCATGACAGGCTGCTGGCTCCCACTGTTAATGTTTTTTTTTGTTTTTTGTTTTTTTGGAAAAGCACTCTCTGTATTAGCTTAAAGCCCTCAAGTTGGATAATCGGTTACTGTATTCTTTCAATTGCTCTAAACAAGTATTTTGGGTGACCTTTTTTTATTGAATGCTAGACATCAAGTTGTTGTTATTTTCATCTGAAAGAAGAACTTTTTTTCAGTAAGCTAGGCCCTATGTGTTCAGTAAGCTTGTTTCAGTAAGCTATGTGTTCTCAAGGCTTTTCTCGATGCATCGAAAAAAATAATCGCTAGATTAATAGTTTAAAAAATAATCGTTTATCCCAGCCCTAAATCTGAGAGCTTTCTGACCCTCCATAGACTGCAACACAACTACCACGGTCAAGGCCCAGAGAGGTATTAAGGAAGTCATTTAAACAATCCATATGACATCAGTGGTTCAACTATTTTTTTCTGCGTGTTCATTCCTCTGATTTAAAACAAGCATGTGTCGTGGTACTCTCATGAACATGCGTCAAAAATAAACACGGAAGAGAAGAAATTGTTCAATAAAGTCACTATTTTTGTTTTCTTTGCGCACAAAGTATCTGTAGCTTCATAAAATTGAACCACTGATGTCCTTATTACCTTCCTTCCTTCCTGGGCCTTGAATGTGGTATTTGCATTGCTGTCTACAGAGGGTCAGAAAACTCTCAGATTTAAAAAAAATATATATCTTAATTTGTGTTCTGAAGATCAATGAAGGTCTTACCGGTTTGGAACGACACGAGGGTGAGTTATTAAATCTTTCCCTGCCATTAACGAGATATTTCGTCATTTAGAGGACGTTTCCCTGCTCGTTTTTTCACTGTTGTAAACTTAGGGGGCACTATCTTCTGAGTACAAAACCTCCAGAGCAAAAACACACGAAAAGAATGGAAAAACTAGTGAAACATAGCGATCATCAGCAACAGACAGCATATTAATAAAAACTGCGTAATGTTATGGAGTAAAATTATGATTCTGTAAATGGTATATATCTTTGATGTAATTGATGGAAGCAGTTTACTGAATTTTTGCTTGGATAATCGTACTGAATATAAGCCAGATGTAGTTTAAAATAAAAAATAGATTTTTCAATTTTTTTGCTCAAAATGATACATTTATATGAAACATACCTATATTCAAGTGTTGATAATAAAGAATGCTTTTAGCTAGAATAAAACAGATTTTTTAAAATCTTTATTTTTGTGTATTGCAAATTAAAATATTCTTACAGCAAAATATACTGTAGGCCATAACATTTTTGTGAAAATCATCCAAATCGATGGCAGGGACTGGCAATTGTAAAAAAAAAAAAAAAATTAAGCTGGCGGGTAAAGAGAATTTTAATATTTGGGTAAACTATGCCTTTAATCCAACTGATTTATCAACGCAAAAGTAAGCTATTTCCTGACAATGCGGGAAAAGAATAAAGTAAAAAAGCACAACAGCATGTTTAGTATATACAGCACAAATGTATACTTGCTAAGCATTACTTGCATATCTTTTTATTTCTTTCAAATCCCGTTTTTACCAATAATATAGTCAAAATACAGTGTTGCATCTCAAAGTATGCTAAAAATATTCTTAAACCCTATATTCATTCACCTTTCCTTCCTTGAGAAAGAGAGTGAGTGTCTGTCCACGGTTATCGATTTTGTGGAAGACTAGGCCGGTGAGTTTCCTGGGTCGAAATTCAAAACTCAGGTTGTACGTAGAACCAAAGATAACGTAATTTTCTGCCAGACAAAAACATTTGATTTACTTTTTTCAATGTATTGTTCTGTCACTAAACACATGTAAAAACATAAAGGGCCAAACCTAACACCAAATGTGTGCCATTTCCAGCAAAGTAGGCCCCCTTCTCTGTCACGCCTTTGAAGCAGGGCGTAACCCCACGACTGACAGCTGGATCCACGAGGAGAACCTTAGAAACCCTGATGTCTTTAATGCATCCGATTATACTCTTCTGAGGCACTTTTTCCTGAGAAAAAAAAAAGTGTTATGCGACTTTAACAGAACAGAAGACTTGTGGTTAAGCTACACGTTGAAATAGGGAAGTTACACTTTCATACTTGGGTTTTGTGAAGCTTTTGAAATGTTCCGAGTCCCACATAGAGAGGAGACGGCAGATCATGTGTGAATCCTTTCACCGAATGTCCAGCGGGTGTGCGAACGCCATCCACCACTAGATGAAAGTTGTATTGCTTCCAGCTGAACTTGATCTGTACGCACAACATTAATTAAAACTTGGGATTTTGGAAACACAGTTATGGAAACACAACATTTTACTTTTGCTACATACATTGTGCCAATAACCATCATTTATCTTCTGAGAGGAGATTGTTTCATCTGCCCCAACAAAGAGTTTGACTTTTCCTTTATCCAAATATAAGATCACAAGAGAAACACCATATTTCTCTGAGACGTGGAGTAAAAGTCCTTCAGATGAATTGGTACGGACATTTAGGGAGAAATGCAGCCTGTAGGAAAAGAAAGATCTCGTAAGTGTACTATAAAATCGAGTATTAATATGTAATTTACACCATTTACCTGTTATTGAGCATCTCTGGATCTATTTTAAACTGCATTTGGCTGTTGGAACCAAGGTGGAAGGTGTTTTTGATGGACTTTGGGTTTCTACAGCCTTTTATAGATCTTCCCTTTTAAAAAAAGCAAAACATGGGACATTAAATTTGACATTTTAGTTCAAAATGACCAATGAATCACGATTTGTACACAGATATGTTTGTATGGGGATTTCACATTAGCTTAGTGAATGAGACCCACTGTCTTTCTTCTATGGCAACATTTATCTTGGTGACCTTTAGCAAGAAACTTCAACATGTTAAAGGGACAGTTCACCCCAAAATGAAAATTCTCTCATTAATTATTCACCCTCATGTCGTTTCAAACATGTAAGACCTTCATTCATCTTCAGAACACAAATTAAGATATTTTTGATGAAATCCGAGAGCTTTCTAACCCTCCATAGACAGCAACACAACTGATACATTCAAGACCCAGAAAGGTAGGACATCTTCAAAATAGTCCATGTGACAACAGTGGTTCAACCTTAACGTTAAAGCTATGAGAATACTTTTTGTGCGCAAAAAAAAAAAATTCAAACAATTTCTTCTCTTTTGTGTCAGTAGTCGAGTACCACGACACAAACTTGTGGTGCTGCTAATGCAGGAGCTGACATAGAAGGGAATGTACATCTCTCTTAGTTCATCATCTGTAGATTTTGTTTAGAGTAAGTAAGAGTAAGGCTGGGGAAAATTATTTTTACGAAGAAAATGTTTACGAAGACTGTTTTATGTGCGTGTGTCCACAAATTTAAGGAAGATCATTTTGAAAACTCTTTATTTATTCTTCTAACTGCATAAAATTACAGTTAAACAACTGATATCACATGGACTATTTTAATGAATAAAGTCCTTACTAACTTTCTTGGCCTTGAACATGGTAGTTGTGTTGCGGTCTATGGAGGGTCAGAAAGCTTTCAGATTATCAAAATATTTTAATTTGTGTTTTGAAGATGAACGAAAATCTTACAGGTTTGGAACGACATGAGGGTGAGTACTGACATAAAATTTCATTTTTGGGTGAACTATTTTATTTTTTTACACTTAAAATATGAATTTGTTTAATAATTTAAGTGCACAATAAACAACGTACACGCAAAAAACTTTTTAGTTTAGCTATAAAATACAATTTACACTAAAAATGCATTAGTGAAACCTCCATAAAAATTTACATTTGCCTCACATCTTCCATTTTGAGTGCTTTTCTCATTTGTGCAGATCATCTCTTTTCCTGATAATGTCACTAATCATATGTTTAGTGCATCCAAACTGCACCTTTAATACAGAGTTTGATCATGTGAAATACCGAATTGCTGTTGAATGTAATTCCAGTATGTCTTGCACGCCTCTTAGTAGGGTCCAGTCGGGGGGGCTCGGCTTTACACAATCCCAGAGATACATTTCCAGTCTGATTGAATCTGCTCAAGTCAGCCGGTATGTACTGGGTCTGTAGACTGAACCATAAGGCTATTATGAGTGGCTTATTCCTGTTATAAGTTATGATAACTCAAAGCAAATCATAACATCAAACCTCCGAATATACAGGTTCCTCAAACAGCCTTCAAATAAACCATCCCCTAAAATCAAATTTTCTCCAAGTTCAAGGAATGTGGATGGTGACAGGGGATCTGCAATATCGGTGTTGTCAACGTTTAGCTGCATCCTGATGGGAAGAGTTCAGCATGAAGTGTTGAAAAGCATCTTTGCTAGATATTCTCATATACATTTTTTATCTTACCTTGCTCCAGATTTGTAGGCTGTTATGTAATGCCATTTTCCAGTTTCGCTTTTGTATGTGGATGTTAATTTTTCCTTATTATCACGCATTTCAACATAGCCATCATTCAAGGACAGCAAAAACTCATTATTCTGAAAACCAAAGGAAAACATCAATAAATCTCAAATTTATATACATTTCAAATTAGAAGCATCAAAAACAATATAGCAAACTCAGACCCCTTTATATGGGAAAATAATCAACTAACCATTCCACCAGTCAGTATTAAGGATGAAACATTCTCCTGGGATATCTTAAATCCAAGTGAAACCATTGTCCCAGAGTCTGTATCGTTTACAGGAGGTGACAGAGAGAGAGAACTCCCAAATTTCAAAGCAGCCTCTCGGGAACCCTGAAAATAAGCAACCAGTAAGCGTTCAGATGAATTCTCTCCTGATACACAAACATCAAGTAATCCAGCAAAACTGTCTTACTGTTACGGCTGTTTATGCTGGTGTGGAAAGTAAGTGCACGAGGAGGGTATTAAATCAAAGAGGAGTTTAATAAACATCAATACTTTCAACAGAGGTAACATAGACAGTAACATAGATAATCGTGGACAGGGAGGAACTAAACACACAGGCATTTAAACACAAGTGAGATAATCTGGGGAATGGAGAACAGGTGGGGATTAATCAATCAATTAACTAAACAAGAAATGAGACAAAAATAGGGAAACAAAAAAGTCTATGAATGTAACACTTGCCAGTAAAAGATCTGGACAACCTTGGACGATTCCAACTTCCTCGATAAAGAAAGCAGCAACATCTACATTGACATTTTTGACACATCCTCTTAGTGGCGGAAGAACAATATTATATCTGGAGACAGAAAAATATAATATTATGAAAAAATATCTGGGTCACTTTTTTGGGGTATTTAGTCTGTCCTTAACGAGAATCATGCAAAGCTGAAGAAGTGCATTGATAATAAAAAAAAAACATAAAAGAGAATAAAAGTACTTTTCCCGGACTGCAGTTGGAACACCCCCGATGTAGGCCTCCTCAAAGAGCCCCTTGATGTTTCCAAAAAAAATGGTGATGCTGTCTGCAACAGTTATTGTTGCTGGTGTATTATCATTCAGAATCATTTTGATATTGATGAAGTTTCTCTATAGGAAGAATGTATTGAAATAGGAATATAATATGCAATAATATTTATTGAGAAAATAGTTACAGGAAATAATTACTTACTAGGGGAACTTTTTCTGTTGACTTTTCAAAAATTTTTATGTCATTTTTTTCCCCTTGCAAAACAATATAGCCTCCTTCTAATGTAACTAAGAAGTGCAAGTTCTGTAAGAAAAAAAAATATAATACTGAATTCAAACCTTCTGACATTAAGCATCAAGAAACTGTTTTGTTTTTTAATTGTTAAGTCTTTACCTCGTTTCCCATATAAAAAAGCACTGCATCCATTTGATGACTCCTAACTACGAACTTAATAAGAGCGTTGTAATGTAGTACAGCAACCTTTCCGTAACCTGTGCCATCGAAATAATCCCCCGGGATCTGGACTTTTCCCCTAGGGACGGAATATAGGAACAATGACTCTGAACTTTGAAGTCGAGATCAAGACCTCATCTGGAAGAAAAACAAGGTACCTTTGACACTTGTCGGTTTTCGTGATGTTGATGGCACGCTGAAAGTTGTACAAGCCAAGGATACAATCATTTAATGTAGAAAACTCGATACAACCCTTGTATCCTGGGTACCGTAGCTCTCTGGGTGGCTAAAAGGCCAGATTCAGAATATAGAGAGATAGGAAAACAATGTTTGAAAAAAATAAAATGAAAAAACAACCGTAAAAAAGCCTGAGAACTTTGAAGAAAGTATAGTCGAAAAAGTTGTTGGCCTTATTTCTCAACTCTTTTTGTTGACTTATTTACCTCAAAATCTTCTGGGTATCCTCCTACATATAAAACAACCTCATTGGGATCCAGATCAAGCAATCCATTCATGTCGTTAGGCTTATTAATCATAGGCGGCAGCCGGTTGGGTGCAGTTGAAGTGTAAAACTCTGTATATATGACCTGCGCATCTTGATAAACTCTGATTATGGAATTAAAGAAAAGCAAAAGAAAAAAAAAGTGGTTTTCAGAAATGCAAATGTATGTAATTGGTGGAGATCTACAATGGCAAATGGAGTTTACCTGCGGAAATCCACCCTATCCATAAAAGCTTTGGAATTGTCGGACTTGGTGATTTCGCTGGTTTTTATCTCATAAAAATTCCCACCCACTTTGTAGACACAAAACAGGACACCATCCTTCACAACCAGGCCAATGAAATCCCTCACTGTCTGTTGATTATGAGAACTACAAGTAAAACAGTGCACTGCTTAAAAAATTGATGCATCTCTAATAAATGAAGTAATCAAAGTCCTCCTCACTTGCTTATTTCCAAGATATAAAACAAACTGGTTGTTTTCACCCAGTTGGCGTCTACGTCTTCCATCGCCTCGAGATATTGGTTGGTGCAGAGAAAGATTGAGAGCAGTAAAGGTTCGGAAGTCTTCTAGGTCTTTAGGAGGTCGAAGTTCAATGTGAGCATCACCAGAAAACAAGATCGGCCCCCTGATCTAGAAACGAGAACATATGAGATCAACATCTGGAGGCGTCTGGAGAAACATCTCCTCTGCTTTCCTGAGAACTCACCCTGTTGGCCATGTCCCTGGTCTGTTCGATCAAGTCTTTGATTTTATGGATGCCCCTGGAGATGTTGGCTGAACTAGGCATGCGGGCGCTTTGGTTCATCACTTTGTTTAGTTTGTCAATCAGTGAAGGGAAAGACTGATCCAGTTCTGACACTGTAAAAGATTATGAGGATTTAGCGTTCAGTGACGTTCCTCCGAAACCAGGACAGAAACTTATATGCTCATACTTGGTTTGACAGACATCTTTGAACTCTGAATAATGTGCATTATATCAAGGTTTTTGGGAAAGAAGAATTGAGGAGACTGACATGTTTTGTTGACACCATCAAGTAAGTTGGTCAGGTTTGAATCTAGAGAGGAAATCTTGATTTTGTTAAGTTCCTCGCTGATGTTTTGCATTCTGGTTTTTGCATCGTCTGCTGTGGCATTCACATCTGCTGCACCTTCCTTGGCTTCGTTGATGAGAACATGAATATCATCTAAAAAATTAAACCACCCAAGTGTTCACCTGACAAGACCATGATGACATTTATTGTGGAAAAAAAGGTATGAGGGAAACGAGCTTCTCACCCCTTCTGATGTTCTTCATCCTCTCCAACAGATCTTGCAAGACTTGGTGCATGGAGTTCTGTTTGTCTTTGGCCATCTGGATCAGGTCCTTGTAAGCTTCACATTTTTGCGTGACATCTGCAGATGACAGTATTGTTATTAGACAACACAACATGCCTGTGAATTCTTGTGATTTCTAGTTGATTTTGTTAGGAAATGAGTTAGAATTTTAGCACTTCAGGTTCCTGAAGTCAGTAAACTCATCTACTCACTAGTCTGCTGTTATAGCCTCATTGTGAATGCACTCTTCCAGTTCTAACCTTTCTTTTTAAAATAAACACTAAAAGAGCTGTCAAAAGATAAATGGTGGTGGTGACGTTGAAGTCCTGCGACTGTGCACTATTGCTCTGGATGCTATTTTATGTCAATTAAATGTGACAGTGTTGACCTTCTAGCTGTATCTCCGCTTCCTTAGCCTTCTCTAGCAGAGTATTTGCAAAGTTTTTCAAATCATTGGCTCTATTTTGTAGATCTTGTCCTCGCACATCCTGGGACATGAAATTCAGAGAAAGAGAGTAAGTTTAACTCAATTCACTAAAACAATTGATTTTAGAGTTTCATTTTTACAAAATATTATTATATTTTAATATCGATCACCTATCATCACTTCTACCTCAAAAGCACGGTCTGCAACTTCTTTAGCGTGTTTGGCGGCAGCTTCCGCCTCCTTTATGGCATCAATGACGCTTGTGAATGCTTTGATGGCTTCGATTGCTTTCTGAACAGCGGTTGAATTGGAGATGCTCCGTATGAACCTTCAAGACACATTCAGTCATTAAAATGTCACGAAAAAAACAGGATAAAAAAACAGGATCTTTAGAGGACTTACATTTGAAAATCCATAGCCAGCTTCATAAGTTCCTGTACATGCTCCTCAGCCTGTCTCACAATTCCCGCTTTAGCAGTTGCATTGGCGAGCAGGTCAAGTTTTGCCTCTAGACTGTTTTTTGCTCCGTCAATCAAAGCTGCTAGATTACTAATTTCCTGGCAGAGAACGAAAGGTAAGTATCCAAACTGGTGAAAGTTTTACAAAAGAATATCATTACTTGTCACCTTTGTTAGGTAAGCCATCATTTTCTGGAAATCCGAAGTCTCTTTTAGTGTCTCTCTGGTCATGTTCACATTGGCCATGATATTTTCTTGATTTTTACTAAATTTCTCGAACTGTTCCTGTTGAACAGTCAATCAATGAAGGTGTGAACAAATAAAGAATCTTATACAGCAGTGGCTTTCAAAGATGGCCAATAAAGTTCTTCATGTCAGCATCTTTTACATATTATTATTTGATTACCAAAATATTTCTTAGTTGTTCCTCGTTGAATTTATTCACATCATTGGCCTTGATCACATCACGCTGTGCATCTGTGAGTGCCTCTTTTATATCTTTAAGATCTTCTGCCTGATCAATTAGTTTTTGTCTAATACGATCAGCCACTTCCAAGGAGCCATTCACAGGAACCATCAGGTCATTCAAGATGAGGTTAAGTACTGTAAGAGAAACAAGCACACTTGAAACCATGAAGGAGTTTGTTTACTACTAAGGTTCCTAAAACAAAATCCTAATTTCAGTTATATGTCTATGTATTCTGTGGGTGATTTGCTGTGATGTTCGGGTATCCAGTGAAACACAGGGAACGAGAGATCCAATAGCAGTAATGTTTATTAGGGTAATCCAAATCGTAATCCAACAAACCAGGGTCAAACCAGAATCTATCCAAACAAACAAACAAGGAAGGAACAGGAAAGGGAACAGGAACGGGAACTTGGAATACAAGGAACTCGGAATACGAGAGGACTGGGTACGGACGGAAGGAAGGACTCCATGCAGACAACAGGAAAAGACTGGTTAATATGGGGAGGCTAAAGACTAATAAATGAATGCACCTGATGCAATTAACAGGAGTGCAATTACTGTGATTAAGGGACAAGGCTAGTGGGAATTGTAGTGCCTAATTGTAGTGCCTGTACACGAACCCAAGAAGAGACCAGGAGGGAGGTGGAGTGGCGGAGGACCAGGGGGAGGGACGGAGGGCCAGGTAAAATGGGGAAACAGAGACGAGAGGACCAGGTAAAATGGGGAAACAGAGACAAGAAGTGCAAACACAAAAACAAGGAGCCCAGGAGGGAGATGGACCGGCGGATGATCAGGGGGAGGGCCAGGTCTTTAGAGGGAAACAGAGAGAAAGACAAAGACAAGGAATCCAGGAGAGAGGTGGACCGGCAGAGGATCAGGGGGAGGGATGGAGGGCCAGGTCCATAGATGGAAACAGACAGAAGAGGAGCAAAAACAACAAAAAACAAAGCAACAACAAAACACAAGTCCAGTGGGCTTGCAGTAATTCTTGTGCTGTGGCACTGGGCTGGCAGCCATCTTGCGTCTTGATGCTGGCCTGGCGGCCATCTTGCATTGTGGCGCTGGGCTGGCGACCACCTTGTTCTGTGATGTTGGGCTCGAGTCCATCTTGCCTTGTGGCGCTGGGCTGGCAGCCATCTTGTGCAGTGGCGCTGGACTTGCTGCCATCATGGGCAGCGGCGCTGGGCCAGCGGCCATTCTGCGCAGCGGCACTGGGCTGGCGGCCATCTTGTGCAGCGGCGCTGGCTCGGCAGACGTCCGCCTCCTCTCCCCTCTCCGTCCGCAATGGTGAGACGGCGGCTCCGATCCGTCCCTCACGAGCCCAGGGTCGAAGGGGGTCCATGGTGGAGAGCGATGCCGGACCTCCACTCGACCATTCACTCCTCTGCGACATCCCCACGGAAAACGACCAGGCGGGTTCCCTCAAAACCACTCTTTCTATCCCGCTCGGTGGCTGGGGAGGAAACATTAAAAACATACTGCTGGATCTTAGTTGATGGAGTCCTTCTGTGACGTTCGGGTATCCAGTGAAACACAGGGAACGAGAGATCCAATAGCAGTAATGTTTATTAGGGTAATCCAAATCGTAATCCAACAAACCAGGGTCAAACCAGAATCTATCCAAACAAACAAACAAGCAAGGAACAGGAAAGGGAACAGGGACGGAAACAGGAACGGGAACTCGGAATACAAGGAACTCGGAAGACAAGAGGACTGGGTATGGACGGTAGGAAGGAAACGGAAGGAAGGACTCCATGCAGACAACAGGAAAAGACTGGTTAATATAGGGAGGCTAATGACTAATAAGATAATGCACCTGATGCAATTAACAGGAGTGCAATTACTGTGATGAAGGGACAAGGCTAGTGGGAATTGTAGTGCCTACGGTGAGGTGCCTAAGGGGAAGTGAGACCACTAGTGGACACCCAGGGAAACAGAGACCAGACGGCATAACATTTTCTGACGAGGTGCACATAAAAGAACACAGTTGCAACATCTCATTTCCATAATGACCAGCACAATCTACTCCAAGCAGCACAAATTCCCGCCTGCTTACAGACATGCTTTTTTTGGAGGGCGTTAAATAATGCTGCAAATATCAGTGAACTGACGAGAGCAAATCTTATCAAATTGCGTTCTGTGATTTGCGTCTATTCCCAATAAATTCAATAAAGCGAGTCGCAAAAATAATTGTCTCCATGCCTTTTCATTGTTAATTTCCCACTGTGTGTCTTCAGTAAATCATAACACTGTTTTTTTTTAACACCAAATGAGGGTGTGTATTGGTAAATCTTGCCCAGTATCAGCTACTCAAGGTCTTCCATTGGAAACTTCATGCTGCTGTGTTGGGAAAAGTTGGAGATAAACTCTGCAGGATGTTAGGCCTCCAAGATTATGCACCCATGTTTTAATTGATCTGATTCAGAAGCAATTGACCCACATGTTTGTGCTTTTCTGAGCTCCTCGTTAGCCAGTTCTCTCTGAACCCTACAGCTTTGTCTTCGCATCTTCTCCAGCATCGATCGGGCTTCTTTTATCATCCTGGTGGCCCCTTCTGTGTTCCCGCCCGTTTGGTTGGATCGCTTCAACTCTTCCAAAAACTCTATGTGGGTCAAGATGGAAAATTGCAACTGGTGAGCAAGATGAAGAAAGACATTTTCAAGAAGAAATTGGCTTTAAAATCTCAGCCGGATCTAGTGGGTTCACCTTGTATCTTTTGTAAAAGTTTCACACTCTCAGATCGTAGGTTGTCCCCTCTTTGATAGGTTTGGTCCAGAGTCTTTAACAACTGTATTGCAGTACAGAACATCTCAAGTGCCTATAGGAACAAACAAGTTGTTTCTGTACTTCTAGGTCAGGTAATAAAGACAATGGAATTTAGGCTCTCTTTTATGGACTACATAAAGATAAACCACCATAAACAATAATGGTACCTTGTTCCTGAGAAAAGTGAGGTCATCTATGATGCTTTTAAGATCAGATTCAAGCTCCAAAACCTTTGGTTTCAATGCGAAGACAGATCGACTGTACTTATGGACCAAAACCTAAACATGCAAAATAAAAATAAAAAATGGTGTGTTGAAATACTTGGTGTTTTAATGTAATTCCAAAGTGTTGGTGTCAAAGATTCTGGTAGGCACCTTAGTGCCAGCAATGGCATCTTCAAGTTTTTTCAGCTCTGTGAGTGAAGTAGCATTTCGAGTATAAAGCTCGAGTTGAGTCTTCAGTTTGGAGAACTCATCATCCATCGCATTAAGATCATCCATTAAGTTAATGATGCAGGCATCGCACTCTAACAGGAAAAAGACCGGAGTAAGTCTATCTTAATCAACCCCATCATTCATTGTCACATTGCCTATGAATGAATATCACAGGATTACTGAAATATTCAAACAACCCCGAGCCCCCATGCAGAAATATATAGGCCCACAATATAATGAAATATTTTCCACACAACTTTTAAGAATCTTTTGAGGAACAAACCGAGGCAGTTGTCCGTATTCGGGTCGTCGGCCTCATAACAATCTATGAGAACAAAGAACACAGATGTTTGCACTGTAATATAACACTTTGAATATTAGCATCCACATTAATTAAAATATTTAATTTTTTATCCAATCTAAAATGTATATTATTATTATGTAAATTAGGAGTCACATTCTGAGTTTGTGTGTGCTTGTTTGGTTCTGTTTAATTTATATAGGTACTAATTAACAGAGTACTTTTTATAATATTTCTATAAACAGGAGTTTTTCCATCTTCCATTAAAAAAACAAAAAAAATCTCAGTCCACGTGAACATGCAAAAACATGCTATGATGCACTGTCAAGAGCCTGCCAAGCCAATAGGTGGCAATATAATCTCAACCACAAACCCATGTTGGCCAATCAGAAGCCTGAAAATGTTTCCAGTAGGTCAAAATAACAACACTGGTTCCAACGTCACAAGCCAAACTCTCCAGTTTCACTGTCTACACAATAACACTGCCACCAGAGTTTTTGATAATCTTCACCCTGGCACGCATTTTCAAAAATGTTCAGTTTCAGAGACCTGATGCTGAGTTTACGTGTGGACGAATGTCCAAACAATGTAGAAAAAGCTGCGGTTTTGAAAATACCCACTAATGCCTTAGTTCTTGTTTGTTTGCTCTAAGTCTTCAGTTTCTCCTTAGTCAGGGTCTGGTTTTGAAGGTCATCGTCTAATAGTAATGTAGAAGTATTCATCCTGTGATCTACAGCGTTAAATAAAGGACTGTGGATTTTTGCATCTTCTTCATCAAATGGCTATCTCTGAACTATGTCTTTGACACTTACCACCTGTTAGCGGGTTACATACATAACCGTGGTCACAGTCACACTGCTGACAACTTCCTCTTTTCACTAAAGGATTGCCATAGTATCCAGGCGCACACCTAAAAGGAGTGAATCTCGTAAAAACATTCATACAAACTTTTGTGTTTTAATGAAATTATTTAAATCACATATAAACTGTTTTATTTTTTATTTTTTAAAGACACCTTTCACATCGAACTCCTGCGTAACCAGGTTTGCACAAACACGCAAACTCATCTCCAACCCTGAGACATCCCACTGCAAAACTGCACAAATATGAATAAACTATTTAAATTAATAAAAAAGCAATAAAATAAGCAATACAAATTTAATTAATAAAATTAATTCATAAGTGAATTAACTTATGTTTTTCTGCTTTAACAAAGCGAAGCTGTCACGTATGTATTTTATTTAATGAATGGAGACGTCATACCTGTTAGAGGGGTCTGCTAAGGGACACGGACAGATACGACATGTTCTCATAACAGCACTGCCGTAATATCCCTCCATGCAACGCTCACAGTGATCGCCGGCTGTATTACACTGACAGTTCTGCAAACACAGCGTCATTTCAGCGTGACAACACACAAAAAGAACTGAGCACAAAACAATAAAGTGGAGATGCATTAATCATAAAAGTTGACATTATTGATGCTACCATATGATTAAATCAATATGATCACAAATATGGTCTTAATGACATGTTAATTGTAAACAGATTAACAACCTACAAATAATATCTACAATTTATAATATTTAAAATATATAAAAATATATAATATAAAAACAAATAAATATACAGTAAAATATTGTATAATATATCTATTTATTGTTTTTATAATTTATTTGTATATTTCATAATATGTGGCTGGATGAAAATTGCTCTACACACCTGGACGAAATTGCTTTTATTTGACATTCTTGGTCATAATCTGTGAAACATCTTTTCATGTTCAAGTGACATATAGTAACAAAAAATGAAGGGCATATAATAACAAAGATTAAAATGACAGTAAAAGACTGTAAAAATGCTACAGCAAAAACCTATTACCTGGTTAACTGTAAGTTCCCCTACTATATACGGTAAAAGACTGTATTGGACATTACATGTAATACTGTTTTTGGAAGTGAAAAACTATGTATAATTTACAGTTAATTACCATAAATTGACATTCCCGGAATTCCCTGCATTACATTTTACATTTTATGTTTTTTGTTAAAAAAAAATTGTTCTTGTTGTTTTTTCTTAATTTGAATTTTTTTTATCAGTTTCGTTCATTTGAGTTGTCTTATGTTGTTAAATTAATGTGTATTGCATTTTCAGTTTCACGTAAGTTACCATGATGGTGTTTAGTGTTTGTGTGAATGGCACTGTGCATCTTCTGTATATGTTAGTATTTAGAAGCTTCCTGTGATTGGCTCAGGTTCATCATGTGATTTTCTCATCACCACCTGCTTTTGGTGCATATCAGTGTATTATAAAGGTACAACACAGATTTCAGTACTTCCATAGGTTGGTATATTAACATAATATTTGATCATAAAATGTTGCTACCACATTTTTTTGGGTAAAATTCTTGTTTTTTACGGCAACCACAGCTGCCTTTTATTTACTGTACATTTTACAGATTATTTTTACAGTGATCTTTCTAAAAATAAAGTTATTTATGTTTACATTTAAAATATAAATATTTTACCAAACATTTTCCAGTATGTGGGTCGCAGTCATTGGACAGGCCATTGCAGTTACACCGCACACACCGTCCATTATGTGGTCCACTTCGCTCCCTGTAATAACCACGATCACAGTCCTGTAATGGTGCAAATGCAGACAAAAGCATCATATGAGATAAACAAACATGTGCAGACATGTTGGAAAACCTTACAATGGTATACTTTGTATACTTTGTATACATCCCTGTTCTTTAATTAAAGGTCAGTATCCTCCATTCCATAATTTTGACCCACCAACTGTTCAAGAAGTTCGTAATATTATTTTATCACTTAAAAATGCAGCCCATGGTCATGATGGCATTAAAAGTCTTCTTATTAAAGAGACAGTTGACTATATTATTAAACCTCTCACTCATATTCTCTCATTGTCTTTGAAAACTGGAATTGTCCCTCGGGATTTGAAAGTTGCTAGGGTTATACCAATTTTTAAGACCGGTGACCCCAAGGAATTTGGTAATTATAGGCCAATATCAATTCTCCCATGTATATCGAAAATCTTGGAAAGACTTGTCTTCTCTAGATTATTAAATCACCTGGATGCCAATAATATTTTATATAAACATCAATATGGTTTTCGGAAGCGACACTCCACTGAGCATGCCCTCATTCAACTTGTGAACTATATCTCTTCAGCTCTTGACAATAAATAATTTGCTCTTGGAGTCTTCCTGGACCTGAGTAAGGCATTCGATACGGTCAATCACAACATTTTGATTGCTAAACTTAGTAGATATGGAGTGGAGGATGTTGCCTTGAGATGGTTTAGAAGCTACTTAGCTAATAGAGAGCAATATGTATACCTGGAAGGCTATACCTCCATGAAGTCACAAATTATGATTGGGGTTCCACAAGGATCAATTTTGGGGCCTCTTCTATTCTTAATTTATATTAATGATATGGCCACGATTTGTACCAAACTCCTTCCAGTACTATTTGCAGATGATACAAATCTTGTAGCTTCTCACCAAGACTTTAATATTTTAATCAAAACGGTCAATGAGGAACTATCTTCCATTGTGGAATGGTTTCAATGGAATAAACTTACTCTCAATATAAAAAAATGCAACTTTATGATTTTTTGTAATACTAACAAACATTATCCTATAGAATTATCTAAAATCTTTATTAATAACACTCAAATCGAATTGGTTCAGCATACCAAGTTTTTGGGAGTCATTATAGATAGTGGTCTTAAATGGTCTAACCATATTAACTTCGTATCTAAGAGGTCAGCTAAAATGTTGGGTATATTGAGGAGGGTTTGTCCTTTAGTTCATTCCTCAGCTTTTTTAACCTTATATTATAGCTTTTTGTTTCCATTCATTAATTATTGCAATATTGTCTGGGCAGCTACCTATCCTACTTATCTGAAGAAATTAATAGTCATACAGAAGAAATATCTTAGACTTATTTCTCATTCAAATAGATATGCTCCCTCGGCACCCCTTTACAATAAATTTAAAATTCTCCCTATTGATAAGGTAAATATTTATCAAACATGTATATTTATGCATAAGTCTATATATAGGAAACAAGATCTACCAGACTCCTTTCAGAGTTTGTTTATCCCTATTTCACATGTACACTCATTTCAAACTAGACATAGCAATAATACTTTTGTCTTACCTTACACATGAACTACAAGACATCAATTTAATATTTCTTTTAGAGGTCCTAAGCTCTGGAGTGAGTTAAGCCCATCGTTGCGATCAATGTCCTCTTATTCGGTTTTCAAAAAGCATCTGAAGAGACTTCTATTGCTAGCCTGATGCTTTTATGTAGTCCTTTCCAGGTAGTGCTTGCTTTTTTTTGTTTTTCTATTGTATTTTTATCTAGACTTGCTAGATAAAATCTTTTATGTTATTGAACTATTGTTTTGTATTGTTGTTTTGTTGTTGTTGTTTTTTGCTTATGCTCTTGCTTTGTTTCGTTTGTTGTTTGTTTTGTTTTGTTTGAGTGTTTAGTCTGCATGTCTCATGAGTTAATATGAACAGGAGTGGAACTCTGTACAAGCCTAGAGTGGCTTCGTTCCCTCCTTGCATAGTTTTGTACTTGTACTAAACATGTGCTAAACAAATAAACTAAAACTTTTGGATAAAACACAGAATGTTAATGACCCTTTGGCAAGGCAAGGCAAGGAAAGTTTATTTATATAGCACATTTCATACACAATGGTAATCCAAATGCTTTACATAAATTAAAGTAAAATAATAACAAGAATAAAACAAGCAATTTTAAAACTTAAAAAATTTACTTATTTTAAATTATTTTAAAACAGTTAGAAAATGATTTTACATAATAAAAAAAAAACATTGAAAATATAGTGCAATCAGTTCAGACATTCCACAGTGCTCATTCAATAAATGCACAGCTAAATAGATGAGTTTTAAGTCTAGATATAAATGTGACTAGTCTATTAGCACATCTGATCTCTTCTGGAAGCTGAATCCAACTGCGGGCGGCATGGTAACTAAAGGCGGACTCCCCTTGTTTTGTGTGAACCCTTGGTATTTCTAACTGACTTGATCCTAACGATCTGAGTGGTCTGTTAGGCTTATATTCAATGAGCATATCTGCAATATATTTCAGTACTACGTCATTGGGTGATTTATTAATGGGTAAAAGTACTTCAAAATCAATCCTAAATGTAACTGGAAGCCAGTGTAAGGACCTGAGGACTGGTGTGATATGCTCAGATTTTCTGGTTCTAGTCAGAATCCTGGCAGCAGCGTTCTGGATGAGCTGCAGCTGTCTAATGGTCTTTTTGGGAAGGCCGGTGAGGAGACCATTAAAATAGTCCACCCTGCTGGTGATGAAGGCATGAACAAGTTTCTCCAAGTCTTGGTTGGAAAGAAAACATCTAATTCTTGCAATGTTTTTTAAATGATAGTATGCTGATTTAGTTACTGCTTTGACATGACTACTGAAACAAAGATCTGTCTCCAGAATCACACAAAGATTCCTGACTTGATTTTTAGTTGTTTGACCCCTAGAGTCAAGGTATGCATTCACCTTGAAAACGTCATCTTTGTTTCCAAATGCAATGACTTCAGTTTTTTCCTTGTTTAACTGAAGAAAGTTCTGGCACATCTGACTATTAATTTCATCAATACATTGGCACATGGAGTCAATGGGGCTGTAGTCATTTGGAGATAAGGCTAGGTAAATCTGGGTATCATCAGCATAGCTGTGATAGGCAATTTGGTTCTTTCTCATTATTTTACTTAGTGGGAGCATATACAGGCTAAACAAGAGCGGTGCCAGAATTGAGCCTTGTGGGACTCCGCATGTCATGGACGTCCACTTAGACTTATGCTCTCCTAGACTCACATAATAGCCTCTCCCTTCTAAGTATGACCTGAACCATTTGAGTACCATCCCAAAAAAGCCCAACCTAGTTTTCCAGTCTCTCTAGTAGTATGTTATGATCGACATTGTCGAATGCAGCACTGAGATCTAGCAATACAAGCACCGATATTTTGCCAGAGTCACAATTTAAGGGAAAATCATTTATTATCTTAATGAGTGCTGTCTCTGTGCTGTGATGCGGTCGAAAACCAGATTGAAAATTGTCCAGGTATCAATTTGAGATTAAGTATTTGTTCACCTTTTCTATAATTTTGCCTAAAAAAGGAAGATTAGATATTGGTCTAAAATTGCTCAAAATTGTGTTATCAAGATTGCTCTTTTTCAGGAGGGGCTTAACAACTGCAGTTTTTAAGGAAATGTTTGGAAATGGCCCAGAAAGAAATGAGGCATTCACCACTTCTAAAAGATCTGCTTCTAAGCAGTTAAGCACACTTTTGAAAAAAGATGTGGGAAGTGTGTCAAGATAGCAGGTTGACGATTTTCATAGTTCTGCACTATGTCTTCCAGAATTTTGCTATCAATTGCTTCAAAAATAGACATAGTATCACTGGCTTTATACGTTAAAACTCTTTTGTAGCCGCCCACGCGTAGGTGTACCTCTCACCAAAAGAGTTTTGATGTATAGAGCCAGTGATGCAATAAAGTCTTTTTAACTTTTCACTATAATTCGAGTGCCCTGGAGTTCTTGTCTTAAATATATACTATCCCATACAATCAAAGAGCACCAAGATTTCATACCCATGCAGCACTTCTTGATGCATTCAGTGCTTTGTAGACATAGTATATTTTTGATATTGTGGCCTAATCTGTCTGACCTCTGCATAACTTGAGGATGTGCTAATCGCCTTCCTGATATTGATGATCTTCTCAGAAAAGAAGGATGCAAACTCAATGCATTTGCTGTCTGAGAGCATTTCAATGGGAATCTGATTTGGGGGGGTTTGTCAGTCTCTCAACAGTGGCAAAAAGAGTACGAGTGTTGTTTAAATTACTTTATTATAAAATTATAAGGTTGTTTTCTTACTGACTATTATTGGAGCAAAATCATCAATAACATTCTTAACTTGAGTTAAAGGAATCAAGGAGAATAATAACTGAGTCTGCAGAAATTCTTGGTGTTAAAAAGCCTCCATAAATAGTACACTTGTGTTCTCGTTAATGCATCTCCTTCTGACAGAGACCGATCTAGATTTAGTTAGAGGTGCTCCGATCACGATCGGCCGATCGTTATGCGTATCTCGTCAGTAAAGCCGGTTTTCTAATCAGCGGTTAATTCCATCAGGTGCGTGATTTCACATAGAGTAGCTGTTAATACACAGAGCCGTTGTTAATAGAGAAGATGCGCAAATCACGTTAATTTTCAGCGTTTATTGGCCCATCTTCTCAGTTAACAACGGCTCTGTGTAGTAACAGCTGTTCTATGTGAAATCACACACCTGATGGAATTAACCGCTGATTAGAAAACCGGCTTTACTGACGAGATGCGCATTAACGATCGGCCGATCGTGATCGGAGCACCCCTAGATTTAGTTGTAGCAAAGATCAATATATCAAAGAAAATACAGAAGTGATCAGATAGTGCTATGTCCTTAATAACAATGGATGAAATGTTTAGACCCCTACTGATGATTAAGTCTAGAGTGTGTCCACCTTTGTGTGTGAGTCCATTCACATGCTGAGTCAAGTCAAAAGTGCTTAGGACCGTTATCATTGCTTTTGTAGTTTTGTTTTCTGCATTGTCTATGTGAATATTAAAATCACCTGCAATAGCAAAACAGTCAAACTCTTAGGAAATCATTGATAACATTTCTGTGACCTCTTCAACAAAGGCTGGAGAGTATTTGGGAGACCTGTAAATAATAATAAACAGAATGCGTGGGGCACCTTTCAGCACAATCCCTAGATATTCAAAAGACAAGTACTGACCAAATGACACTTGCTTGCATTGATAGACATCTTTAAATAGAGCAGCTACACCCCCACCTCTCCTAACAGTCCTGCAGACACTCATGTAAGTGAAGTTAGGAGGGGCTGCTTCATTTAGGATTGTTGTATTGCAACACCTACATGCTGCGAACCTGGACTTTAACCCTGAAGGTGTGATATTACTTCCCATAATTGACATAAAAAGACAGGCCACTGCAACAACTTCAATGTTTGCTTATATATATATATATATATATATATATATATATATATATATATATATATATATATATATATAAAATGAGGATTAATTTCTTCACTTTCTGCGGTTTATGCTAGCAACATGTCCGTGAATTCAAGCTAAGTCTGTTATCTGAAATACCTTCACAAGAGAACCGTGTTTGAACTTGTTTTGCCTGGGGGTCCTAAATTTCCATTCATGTATGGTCTACTTTGGAATGTTCCATCTGCGAGTCTTTTCTGTTCAAAAATTATTCCGTCATTCTCTTACGTCATTGCGTGTCACATATTTCTGTTAATAGTTTTATTGAAAATTTTTATTTATATACATATTCAAAAGAGACGATAAGTTGGCGAGCTGTTACTTAGGTTTAATACGTTTGAAGGACACGAATCAGTAAGAAATGGACCAAATAGGAACAAAATAACACTGCTGAAAGACTGGTTTAAGACTTTTTTTGTTATTTCTTTGCATAAAGTAATTTTTACAACAACAATCTTACCTTAATGTGTGTTGAATCACAATACTTTCTGAAAATACGCCCCCATGACTGTTGATGGCTGTGTTTTTGGACTTGAATATCATTGTCCCATAAATCATCTGCAGATACCCATAGATCCAGACAGGACAGCAGCAGTACTCCAGTCCACAGCATTTGGACTCCCAGGAACAAGAACTTAGCCATTTATAAATGTGCGTGCCATTTACTGCAACACCACGCTCCTACAACAACAACCTACGTTCACTCCTTACAAAGTTCAACAATCACTTTTCTTCCTGTTTCTCTCTCCAGGTGTGTGATAGCGGTGTGTACAGAGGAGAGGTAGGGCAGTTTACACATGCTGACTACACTAATAGAAATATCAAGGAATGTCTGTGACTTCACAAATAATTAACTTTAAATGTCTCAGCAGTGGGCATGCAGTGAAAGAATTTGCACAGTGGGAAAAAACAGAATCTGATAAAGCATGCCTTAAAAAGGACGGCAAAAATATATCATTTCATATATATATATATATATATATGTATGTATATATATATGTATATATATATATATATGAAATGATGCTATTATGTTATGACTTTTTACATATATTAATAATATTATTATTTCTTTTAATAGTAATTGACGGCCCACCTGCAATACAATCACGACCCACAGGTTTCAACTGACAGGTTGAAAACCACTGTTCTAGAGAATGGTTGGATGGATTACAATATATTATACAATTATATTTTTATTGTTAATTTTAAAAGGTTTTTTTTTTTTTACATTTGCATTTTTAACTCAACATTTTTACACTCTTTTTTTTTATCCTCATATTTTTTCATCTTCATATTTTTAAACCTTTTATGTGCACTGTTGATGGATGATATGCACTGATTAATGTTTCCGCAACACTGCACAACAATTGCACCGAACCTGTCTTTGACAGCAACACACTTAAGGAGACACAACATTTGAGCACATGACCTTTCCTCCATTAATATCCTATTGTGAGAACAAAAGTCCTTTAGTCTCAAAAACACCTGGGTATGCAGTGAAAAAACGCATGCAAGTTTGCACAGTGGGAGAGGCAATGGGGGAAAAAAAAGAATCTGATAAAGCATGCCTTAAAAGGGACGGCAAAAATGCAAACACTAATTTTCTATTGCAGGACTAAAGTAGCTCCATAGTGTAATAGTTATTCTTTTCCGAACCCACGGACTAAATGAACTGATTCTGACACAAACTTCAGACTTCACAAGTCTTTATTTGGAAATAAATACTCTTGTTCTTCTCACACAATTGGATAAAGAGCATAGCTGGCGATCCCACAAGTGTTTTTGCCATTGCGGATCATTCGCATGTAGCCTCCTTCACCCCATCCTGTTCCCCAACTGAAAAAAGAGAGGGTCAGACCATCAGAATGGAATGATCGAATAATGTTTTTGGGACATAAACTCTGGTAAAAGCATGGTATTTAATGAAGTATCATTTACACTGTATCATGATGCCACCACAGTACAATACTTTTCTGAAAAGGTGCTGAAGTTGTCTACAGGAGAAGTTGTAGTTCATTGTGTGGTTTTTCTTTCAGTGTATATTGGGTGTAAATGTACTCATAAACATAAATGATGGGCGTTCTCTTACCTGTTTTTGATTATCCAGAAATCTTTGCCCCCCTCTGAGCCATAACCAACCACAAGCACAGCATGGTTGAGGTTATTAGGGTTACAGTTAGATTCCTTGTAGATTCCTGGGGAAACAATTCATATAATTTATCATTCAAGTAAATATTAAAATAATAGTCTATTACAATTATTAGTAAATATAAATTACTATTAAATTATTATTTTACTAAAATATGTATAATTATAATATGCATTAATAACGTGCATTCTCTATCAACTACATATATTTGGTCTTCCTGTCTTTCTTGTTGTAAACTGAATCTGAGGAAGTGGAAATCTTACCCGAGCTGTAGAAGAGGAAGCTTGGATGATCGGCATCTATGGCGACGGTGATAGGACCGATGCTTGCCACGGCGTCAGCCAGTGCCTGTTCATCTCCGGCCGGGATGAATCTGTAATCACTGACCCTGGCCACAACTGAACTTCTGTCGTAGAAACAGGGCTGAGCGTCCTGATGAAACCAGATCCCAAAAACACTCATTCAGACTGACCGAATCCCACCCAAACTCCTCCGAACGGACTCTGTAAGATGACTTACCGCTGAAGTATAGGGGTAAGAGTCAGAGCTCTCCAGCCCTTTACGGATCACGTAATCATAGGCGTTCGCCATCCAGGCTCCACTGCAGCCGTACGTGCCATACGACCTGGAACAGTCCACCAGCTGCTGCTCGCTGAGGGACATCAGCCGCCCCGTCTTCTTGAACATCTGCCCTTCAATAGCACCTGTAGTGCTAAAGGCCCAGCAAGACCCACAGTAACCCTGAAAAAAACACAACAAATCAATAATTTTAGCTTCTAATATACAGTCTATCCATTTTCAACAGAAGGCCTATATGTGTGGATATAAATACACCCATCATTGATCAATTAAAAGAGAAATCCACCTGATCTTTGACTTCAGTCACATATCCTTGTGCTCGATAATCCACACTGGTCAATCCCAGTCTGTTAGCTTTGACACGCAGCGTCTGAGCCGATGTGACCTTTCCTTTCCTGTTTATCGGCCCATTAATTGTGGCACCCAGCAATCGTTTGTACTCCATCTTGGTCTGAAGATGAGAAAAATTAGATAAAACATTATCTTAGATGACACAAAATCGATCAGAAAGTTTTTTTTTGCAGGATGTTACATCCACACCACTAGGTGTCAGTGCAAATCCACCTTTAAAGGGATAGTATCCCCAAAATGTTTAATTCTGTCATGAATTACTCACCCCCTTTTTTTTTTAATCTGAGCTCTCTGAAACTGCATAGACAGCAACACAACTGAAATGTTCCCAGACGCAGAAATGTTGTAAGGACGTCACGTCGCTGTCTATCGAGGGTCAGAGAGCTCTCAGATTTCATCAGAAATATCCTCATTTGTGTTTGAATCGACATGAGGGTGAGTAATTACTAACAAAATGTACATTTTTGGGTGAACTATCCCTTTGAACAAAGACAATAACAGCAGTTTCTGACATTTTCAATCGTTTCACTTACGAGGTCGCCGTATTTGTTCATTCCCATGCTAAACGACGACAATCCGAAGTGGAAGTCATTGTTGTTTTTCTCAATCATTCGCATATTGGTCTCCCAGATGTTTTGTCTCTCAAAGTCGTCACTCTACAGTAACAAAGTCAAACTTTAAAATAAAGTCAAACGCAGTGCATAACATACATAAAACATATAATCCACAACCATAAACAGACTTAAACTACATGTTTATACTGGATCAAATGTCTCAACAGTGTTTCAAACCTTTTTATTTTTAAAGGAACAACTGAACCCAAAACTACTATTTTACTCTCTTTTTTGCACTATAAAAAGTGGTAAGTGGCAACTTTTAGTTTTGAAATGTTCTTTTTTTAGTGTTTTTTCCCCTAAATGTTTCCTGTTGTGTTCCACTTATTAAGAATATGAGTAAAAAAAGAAAAGAAAAGTAAAATCGATTTTTTATTTTAAGGTGAACTGTCCCTTTAAGACACCCAGATGATTCTAACGGACCTCCTCATCGTAGGATATTTGATGAAGCCTTTTCCACAATGCCCAGTCAGAGGGGGCTTCCTCTTCTGAATCTGCTGCCCCCTGCAGAGGTGCCCACATCAGGAGAGTAAACAGCGCCACCCAGTGTGCCTGACACGTGTCTGTACACAACACACATGACATTTCAACAAACATTCGCTTCATCACTGAAAAACGTTTTTAGGTTGACAGACAAACAAATGAGAAAAGTGAGCACAATTTAGGTTCCTTTCCAAGTTTAAAGGAAACGAAATATTTTGCGTAAATAATTAAATTAAATGAACAAAAATAACTAAACATTTAGTTATTTTTAATAACAATATTTCTGAATCTGTTAATAATATTTACACAGGTCTAAAACAAAAATATGATTATTTTCTATATCACTTTGGATAACCTGAGAGTATTTTTTTTTTTTCTTATTCTAAGAATGATACACTTAAAAAAAAAAAAAAAGTGAACAAATATATAAATACAAATATTGAGCACTAAATAAATAAAGTAACATTAACAAAAATAGTTGGAAAGGGCTGGAAAGAAATACAAAACTTTGAAAGTTTTTTTTTTCTTAGGCTGATTTTACAAATAGATATAAAAATAACAAGCACAATTTATGTTTAGGTAACTTGTGGTTATTTGTTTTAACACTCTGGATAACCTGAAAGTTTGAGTGTTATACTGCTTCACTTCTCTTAAATAAATTAAATTAAATTTATTAAAAAACATTTTTGTTTCAGCAATTCAATTTAAATAAATATGTAACAAATATTTAAATAACCAAACTTGTTCATAATATTAAAAAATGTTGACTTTATCACTTTAAATAACTTTAAAGTTTGGTCTGTGTGTGTGTGTGTGTATGTGTGTGTGTATGTATGTGTGTGTGTGTGTGTGTGTGTGTGTGTGTGTATCTGTGTGTGTGTGTGTTTAAAGTTCTTAGTCTTAGACTCTAAAGTTCACTTTTAGACTGATTCTTCTACAAAATAAATAATTAAAATAAAATAGGAAAATAGTTATTTTAACAAAACAATAAGCCCAATGTAGATTCAAATAAATTCAAATAAATACTTTACATAAATATTTAAACAACTGAGGCTGATTATAAAATTTACACCGGGTCTAGAATGAGCACTTTATACTTTAATCTGAAAGTTTGTGGTTTTTTAAGCCCTTATTTTTAGACTCCTTCAGTTCTATGAAATAAATAAATAGAGCCCAATATAGGTTCAGCAATTCAATTTAAATAAATGTTTATATATGCTATTATATTTATAACTGAATATTTTACACAAATATTTAAACCACTGAACTTGTTTAAAATATATAAAACAGTAAAACAGTATATATATATATATAATTTATTTAATTATTTATTTTTGACAAAAATATTACTAAGCACAATTTAGGTTTTATATTTAGTTCAGCAATTCAATATAAATAATTAAATAACTAAATATTTCACATAAGCATTCGACAAATTGAACTTAAGACAAGATCCAAAACGACTGTGTGTTTCCGTCCAGACTTACCGAACATGTTGCTCTGCAGGAAGTGTGTGTCTGAGCGTTTGGAGAGCCCTGTGGGTGACTCTGAAGCATGTCTTCTGCGTTATATACCATCACGCTGAAGGTGTGTCCATACTGTTAGAACTCGCTATACATACTATGTCATCCTGCAAGAGGAAACCACTAATTAACAAGACTTATAACATTTAACCCTAACCAATAACTTCACCGAAATCACCGACACCGCAGCACATGAAGCTTTCCAAAAAAGTGACCCTAAGAAATCAAAAGCGATGTTTCATACGACATGTTTTCGTTTTTTATTGATTATTTAAATGAGGACTGAGTCAGCAGTGTTTGGATGCCTGACGTGTTTTGTCTGACTTGATTCTTGTTTGGAATATAATGAACGTACCACTACAGACATTAGATCCACAAAGTATAGTCCAACCAGAGCAAGGCCTGT